>NC_134692.1:84679081-84971581 GCF_050947455.1 Rhinoderma darwinii | reverse complement strand
CACTTCGGGGTTTCTCTCTGTGCGCTTACGTCAGGGGGAGGGGCATTGCTGTCTTCCGATTGGTGCGTCTATATCGAGGTGGGCGTGATTTTCCGGCATCAGACGCCGCCAAACCACTCCCACGTTGATGACGCATAACCGTACACTTGCGGCCATCTCCAAACCTGGCGCATGACGCCGTCATTCCAAACTTACGAGGTTATGCAACCTATTGCGGTGCACATGATTGGACAGAGGGTTCTTTAAAAGGGTGACCTCAGCTGGAGAGACGCCACCCCCGGACGAAGGCATCCCGCCGAAACGCGCGTCGGGTCTGACAGTCTCTCTGTAGAGGCATCATCATGGATATGTTATTGTTTTCACTTCTTTCAGGCTGTTTCATTTAAAACTTGCTTGGGAGCAGCATCTGTTTGTATTTCCTTGCTGACCAAAGCATTACAGGGTGTCGCTTAGCAATAGGGTGCTGGCGTTTGTGATACTTCAGACTTTACCACTTACTTAGTTCTATTGGTACACAGTACTATATAATTCATGCCACTGTTTGCACAATAGTTCCTATTAATTATTTATTTATTCAGTCTGTCTGCTCCAGTTAGGCCTCATGCACACGACCGTAGCCGTGTGCACGGCCGTGATTTTCGGGTCGGCCGGCTGCGGACTGTCAGCGGACTGTCAGCCGCAGGCCGCCCGCAAATCGTGGGATATGCACATGGCCGCGGCCATTGTTTTCAATGAGCCCGGACCGCAGAACCGGGCCGTAATAAGACATGCCCGTTCTTTCTGCGGTCCGGGCTCCCGGGCCGCGCACGGACCGCAAAAACTACGGTCGTGTGCACGGCCCCATAGAAAAGAATGGGGCCGCAATTCCCCCGTGGATTTTCGGGGGAATTGCGGCCGCAAAAACACGGTCGTGTGCATGGGGCCTTAGTCTCCACATTGTCTATATTTGCTATTCTACCCATTATGTACACATATCCTCTGCATTGGATGAACGTTTTTATTCATGCTTTGCATGACTCATCTTTTAATTCTTGTGATTTTGTTGAATAAAGTTTATATTTTCATAATATACATGTGTTGTGTTAATTGTACCCCACACTTTATAGGCTATGACATTTTCTACTGGAAACCTTGAGTCCTGGCATTCATGGGGATGTTACTTTGACAGGTACTACTTACTTAAACATTGCAGACTACGTACACCCCTTCATGGCAAAGGTATTTCCTAATGGAAGGAGCCTCTTTCCACAAGATGATACACTCTGCCACACCACAAACATTGTTCAGGAATGGTTGGAGTATGATGACAAAGAGTTTAATGTGTTGACTTGGAGTTCAATGCAATTTAGCATCTGCGGGACTATATATTTGAATGTGATATTACCACTTTTTCAAAGCATTAGTGCAGCCTCATCTAGAATATGCAGTTCAGTTATGGGCTCCAGTTCAAAGAAAGGATACCCTGGAGTTGGAAAAAATACAAGGAGGAGCAACTGAACCAATTAGGGGCATGGAGAATCCTAGTTGTAACGTCTATGGCCTAAGTCCGTCGTTCTAGCTTACCCCTCGACGACCGCGGCCATGGACATCCTGCTGCTGTGCTGCATCGTCCCCCTTTGAGGCGGCCGGCACTCACTTCCGGGTATCGAGACTGTCTCTCAAAGGGCCAGCGCGCACATGAAAATCATCATCATCATCAACTCACATGATTTCCTGGACTATAAGAAGGCCACTGCCCTTCTGATCCTCACCTAAACATTGTTGTTGTTTCCCAAAGTTTGTCTTGCAAATGGTCTCCTAAGTGTCTTCCAGCTTCCCCCGTACCTGTATCCTGTATTCCGTGCAATCCAGTACTATCCTGGTCTACTGCCGTGCTGAGCTGTTGTCGTGCTGTGCTGCATTTCCACGCCTGTTCTGCTATTCCACGCCTGACGTCTACCTGCCGCCTGGTCCCAGCCGAGCCTGCCTTGCTACTGTCTACATTGCCTCAGGTAACCTTTCTGGACTATAGACTCTATACCATACCTGTTTGGCCAGCTGCCATCCCACTACGTGGTACGGCCAAGTGGGTTCACACCCCGCATCGTGACATTAGTCATGAGGAAAGATTAAAATAATGAAACCTATTTAGCCTTGAAAAGACATGAATAACTTGTATAAATATATGAATGGCACATACAAAAAAATATAGTGAAAACCTGTTTCATGTAAAATCCCCTTTAAAAGACAAGGGGGCATTCCCTCCGTCTGGAGAAAAATTGGTTCAATCTCTAGGAGCGACGAGCCTTCTTTACTGTAAGAACTGTAAATCTTTTGAATAGCCTACCATAGGAGCTGGTCACAGCAGGAACAGAAGGAGGATTTAAAAAAGGCTTATATAACCCCTTCACGACAGCCATATGGCTATATACGTTTTAATTGCCGATGCCCCGTGCAGTTGTCACGTATATAAACGGTGGCAGCCTGGAACAGGGTTTAATGAGTGCAATGCTGCTTCATTGTAAGAAGCGCTGCACTCTCATGTCCCCGAAATACACCCCCCCTGTGTATAGCTCCGCACCCCTCCTGTAGATAGCGCCACCTAAGCTCCCTCTAGGAGCGGAGTCCCTGGCCAGAGCACTCTGGTCTGGGATTCCAATCCTAGAGGGAGCCCCTGACATCTCTGTATCACCTCTGCAGATAGCTCCACCCCCCGTAGATAGTGCCACCCCAAGTGGCATAACTACCGCTATAGCAGCCGTAGCGGCTGCTACGGGGCCCGCAGCATGAGGGGGCCCGTGCCACCTGCCGGCACGGCCCCCCCATGACCGGAGGCTCCACTAGCAGCTGCTATGGCTGCTACAGTGCGACGCCACTGAAGGGGTTGTTCCTACAAAAAACATGCATCCCCTATCCACGGAATAGGGGATACATGTGTGATCGCTGGGACGCCCAACGATAAGGAGAACGGGGGACCGAAAGTCCCCCGAAGTTCTCCATGACAAACCTCTGACTACCGGGGTCTGCCTGCAGCGCCATAGAGATGACTTGCGCACTGGTCGCGCTTGTGCGCATGCGTGACCAGCGCTCCTTTAGTTTTTATTGAACTGCGCAGACTCCGGAAGTCCGAGGTTTGTCATGGAGAACTGGGGGGGACTTTCGGTCCCCCGTTCTCCTTATCGCTGCCAGCGATCACACATGAATACCCTATCTTGTGGATAGGGGATGCATGTCTTTTGTAGGACAAACTATAGGCTGCTTTTTTTGGGGGGGGGGCTATATGGCGTCATCTACAGGGGGGTCTGTATGGCGTTATCTACAGGGGGGTCTATATGGCGTTATCTACATGTGGGGTCTGTATGGCGTTATCTACAGGGAGGACTCTGTATGGCGTTATCTACAGGGGGGTCTGTATGGCGTTATCTACAGGGGGGCTGTATGGCGTTATCTACAGGGGGCTGTGTATGGCGCTATCTACAGGGGGGCTTTGTATGGTGCTATCTATAGGGGGGCGCTGTGTGGTGGAATCTATAGGAAGGCACTATCTACAAGGGGGGGGGGTTGTGTGATACCCAGCGGAGGGGGGCCCCAGTCAAAAGTTTGCTATGGGGCCCAGTCTTTCCTAGTTACGCCCCTGGCCACCCCCTGCATATAGCGCCACCCCTCCTGTAGTTAGCACCATCCCCCTGTAGATAGCACCCCCCCGTAGATAACATCACACCCCCCCCCCATAGATAGCGCCACCTATGCTCCTTCTTGGAGCGGAATCCCCAGTCAGATCGCTTTGGGATTCCGATCCTAGAGGAAAATTTGACCAGGACACAGGGGCATCAATGGATAATTTCTTAGAAAAAAAAATATCAGCGCCTATGTCAATGTATAGAATTCTTGTTTGAATGTTGATCCAGTCAGATTGCTACTTGGGTTCAAGAGGGAATTTTTTATTTTTAGGGAAGATTGGTCAATGCCTTATACGTAATTTTTATATTTATTTCCTTTTTTTTTTTTTAAATCTTCCTCTGGATCAATAGGGGTAAGACAAAGTTTTATAGTTTTTCCCATTCCATACCTTTCTCCTATCACTTTGAACTTGAACATATGTCTTTTTTTTCAACTGTACTAACTATGTAAATACTAGAGACAATAATTTATTTCAGCTTTTATTTCTTTCATCACATGCCCAGTGGCTCAGAAGTTTACATACACGTGGGTAGTATTTGGTAGCATTGCCTTTAAATTGTCTAACTTGAGTTAAATATTTTGGTCGCCTACCACAAGCTTCTCACAATAAGTTGCTAGAATTTAGGCCTATTCCTCGTGACAGCACTGAGTAAGGTTTGTAGGCGTTCTTGCTGACACACACTTTTTTCGTTCTGCTACATTTTCTAAGGGATTGAGGTCAGGGCTTTGTGAGGCTCACTCTTTGTTGTCCTTAAGCCATTTTGCCACAACTTTGAAAGTATGCTTGGGGTCATTGTCCATTTGGAAGACCCATTTGTGCCCAAGCTTTAACTTCCTGGCTGAGGTCTTTGGATGTTGCTCCAATATATGAACATAATTTTCTGTCTTCATAATGCCATCTATTTTGTGAAATGCACCAGTCCCTTCTGCAGCAAAGAACCCCCGCAATATGATGCTGCCACTCCCGTGCTTCATGGTTGGGATGGTGTTCTTTGGTTTGCAAGTTTCCTCCTTTTTCCTCCATACATATCAACGGTCGTTATGGCCAAACAGTACCATTTCTGTTTCATCAGACCATAGGGCAGTTTTTTTAAAAATTAAGAGCTTTATGCAGTTGCAAACTGTATGTTGTTTTTTTCATGGTGGTTTGGGGCTTCGTCCTTGCTGAGCAGCCTTTCAGGTCATGTCTATATAGGACACAATTTACTGTTGAAATAGATACTTTTGTACCTGTTTTCTCCAGCATCTTCACAAGGTCGTTCGCTATTGTTCTTGGATTGATTTGTATCTTTCGCAGCAAAGTACATTCACCTGAACCGTGTCACGAAGCGGGTTAGTGGACCCACTAGGCCGTACCGCCGCAGCGGGGAGGCAGCTGGCCAAACAACAGGACACCCCAGAAATACAATGTCCCGCACAAGGGTACCTGAATAGTCCAGATGGTGGCCGCAGCTCTGGCACAGATGAGATGGGTGCAGCAGATGGCGCCAAACGTGGCGGATGACACAGGAGCCGCAAGTTGCGCCAGACATGGCGGATTCCTCCGGATGTGGCAGATAACACAAGACGTGGTGGATTCCTCCGGACGTGGCAGATGACACAGGACGTGGCGGATTCCTCCGGAAGTGGCAGATGACACAGAAAGTAGCGGATTCCTCCGGACGTGGCAGATTCCTCTGGACGTGGCAGAGGACACAGGACGTGGCACGACTAGATACTAGGGCAAAGCACGGGAAACAGGAATGGGGAACAAGGTACGGTTAACAACAGGAATGGGAAACACTAAGGGACCATTTGCAAGACAGACTGGGAAAACTAACAACGCTCAGGCATCGAACTAGGGGGCTGGACCCCTCTTATAGCCCAGGGTACTCACGGGTCAAAGGTCGTTCAAGATGTCCGGTGCGCGCGCTGCCCCTTTAAGAGCGGGGACGAGCGTGCGCACGCACCCTGTGGGCTCCGGCGGAGGTGAGTGGATGCAAGCGCTGGCGTCTCCTGAGGAGGAGGCTGGGGCCAGCGCTTGCCGACTCGTGGCTGCGGCTGTCAGCGGGAGGCTGGAGCTGACAGCCCGCAGCCACGGACATTACAGTATCCCCCCTCTTACGCCCCCTCTTCTTGGGACCGGAGCGAGAGAGATACTTCTTTAGAAGAGTAGGGGCATTGAGGTTCTCCTCTGGCTCCCAGGACCTCTCTTCGGGACCAAACCCCCTCCAATCCACCAAATACAAGGTCTTTCACTCTCTTGGTGTCCAAGATCTCCTTTACCTCAAAGATGTCCGAGGAGCCGCTGGGAGCAACCGCAGGGCTGGGAGTCTTGGAATAGCGGTTTAGGATCACAGGCTTCAGGAGGGAGACGTGGAAGGAGTTGGGAATCCTGAGGGTAGGAGGCAGACGAAGCTTGTAGGCGACAGGGTTGATCTGCTGCAGGACCTCGAATGGTCCAAGGAACCTGGGAGCGAACTTGTATGAGGGCATCTTCAAGCGAATGTTCCGAGAGGACAGCCAGACTTTAGTCCCCGGAAGATACTGAGGCGGCTCTCTTCTCTTAGTATCTGCCTTTCGCTTCATGCGATCTACTGCCAGCAAAATAGAGGACCGGGTCTGTTGCCAGATTTGCAGGAAGTCCCCATATGCAGAGTCAGCAGCGGGAACCTGGGATGAAGTCGACACAGGAAGAGGGATTCTGGGATGTTGACTGTAGACGATGTGAAACGGAGAGGAAGTGGTGGACTCACTTGTGTGGTTGTTGTAAGAAAATTCGGCCCATGGTAGAAGCTGTACCCAGTTATCGTGCTGTGAAGAGATGAAATGGCGGAGATAATTTTCCATGATCTGGTTGATCCTCTCAACTTGCCCATTGGACTGGGGGTGATAGGCAGAGGAAAAGTCCAATCTCACATCCAGGAGTTTACAGAGGGCTCTCCAGAACTTAGAGGTAAACTGAACCCCCCGGTCGGACACAATGTGAAGAGGCAAGCCATGCAAGCGGAAGATGTGCTGGATGAAGAGACTTGCCAGACGAGGAGCAGAAGGTAGGCCGGTCAGCGGGATAAAATGAGCCATCTAAGAGAACCGGTCCACCACCACCCAGACAGTGTTACATCCTGCTGAGGGGGGAAGGTCAGTGACGAAGTCCATCGCAATGTGCTGCCAGGGGGCATTGGGTACAGGCAGAGGTTGAAGCAGGCCGGCAGGCTTGCTGTGAGTCACTTTGTTAGAGGCACACACCGTGCAAGAAGAGACAAAGTCCAGAACATCCTTAGGTAGCGTGGGCCACCAGAAGTGACGAGCGATCAGGTCTCGGGTTTTACGGACACCGGCGTGCCCAGCAAGTTTAGAACTATGTCCCCAGCGGAGAATTCTTCTCCTGTCCGCCAACCGAACAAAAGTCCTCCCAGGAGGGATGTCTCTAACCTGCAGAGGATTAGCAGTGACGATGCAGGACGGGTCTATGATGGTCTGGAGGGACTCCACCGTGTCTTCCGTCTCAAACGATCTGGACAGGGCATCTGCCCTCACATTCTTGTCCGCGGGACGGTAGTGGAGCGCAAACAGAAAACGGGTGAAAAACAGCGACCACCTGGCTTGACGAGGATTAAGTCTTTGAGCGGACTGAAGGTAAGTGAGGTTCTTGTGGTCGGTGAAGATCAGGATGGGGTGAGCAGCGCCCTCCAGAAGATGTCTCCACTCCTCCAGAGCCAATTTGATGGCCAGCAGCTCCCGATCTCCAATGGAGTAATTGCGCTCAGCAGAGGAAAACAGTCTAGAGTAGTAGCCACATACTACAGCCTTTCCTTTGGAGCTCCTCTGGAACAGAAGTGCACCTGCACCGACAGAGGAAGCGTCCACTTCCAGTGAGAACTGCCGAGATACGTCAGGGTGATGGAGGATCGAGGCTGAAGTGAAGGCACTCTTCAGGCTATTAAATGCAGACTCTGCCTCTGGAGTCCACACTTATGCGTTCACACCCTTCTTGGTAAGGGTCGAGATGGGAGACGTCAGAGAAGAGAAGTTAGGAATAAACTGCCGGTAGAAATTGGCGAATCCCAGGAACCGCTGTATGGCCCTTAAGCCTTGGGGACGTGGCCACTCCAGGACAGCCTTCACTTTCTCAGGATCCATCTTGAGGCCTTGATCTGAGATGATGTAGCCCAGGAAGGGCAGAGAACTCTTCTCAAAGACGCACTTGGCGTATAAATGATTCTCCCTCAATCGTAGTAGAACCTGACGAACATGCCTCCTATGAGTCGTCTGATCTGGGGAGAAAATCAAAATATCATCGAGATAAACAACAACACAGACATAGAGTAGATCTCGGAAGATGTCGTTAACGAACTCCTGAAACACTGCTGGAGCATTACACAGTCCGAAGGGCATCACCAGGTATTCGTAGTGCCCGTCCCGGGTGTTAAATGCCGTCTTCCATTCGTCATCCCGGCGAATCTGGACTAGATTGTAAGCCCCATGCAGGTCTAGCTTAGAAAAAATTTTGGCCCCACGTATGCGATCAAATAGCTCAGAGATGAGTGGCAACGGGTATTTGTTCTTGACTGTGATCAGGTTGAGGCCTCTGTAGACAAAACAGGGACGAAGGGATCCATCCTTCTTTTTAACGAAGAAGAATCCAGCCCCGGCCGGGGAGGAAGATTTTCGTATAAAACCCCTCTCCAGATTCTCCTTTATATAGGCCGACATGGATAGAGACTCAGGCAAGGAGAGAGGATATACCCGTCCACAGGGAAGAGAGGCATTAGGAACCAGTTCAATGGGGCAGTCATAGGTGCGATGTGGAGGCAGCGTCTCAGCCTCCTTTTTGCTGAAAACATCTGCATACTGAGCAAAATGGGGAGGCAATCCCGACAGCGACTGAGGCAGAGAAGGCTTGACAGGATGGATCTGCAACAGACAACGACCATGGCACTTGGAGCCCCATTGGAGAACCTCTCCAGAATTCCAGTCCAGGACTGGGGCATGTAGTCGAAGCCAAGGCAGGCCCAGCAGAACAGGATTGATGGCCTTGGGCAAAACAAGGAACTAAATAAATTCAGAGTGAAGTACTCCAACCTGGAGCTTCAACGGCTTGGTTTTAGAGATAATGGGATCAGGCAGAGGCAGTCCATTAACTGAGGCAACAGCCAAGGATGTCTCCAGGGGAACTGTGGGCAACTGAAGATGATCCCCCAGCTCTTTCTGGATGAAATTTGCAGCAGAGCCAGAGTCAAGATAGGCAGAGACTTGATGCGTCCTGTCGCCGGATACCAGGGTCACAGGAATAGTCAGTTTGGAAGCGAATCCTCTGTTAGATTCTGTTCCACCTAGTGTTGTCTCTCCAACCAATCCTAGGCAATGGGGTCTCTCCGGCCTCTGGGGGCACAGACGCACAATATGGCCTCCATGGCCGCAATACAAACAAAGTCCAGAAGTGCGTCTGTGTTGTTTCTCCTGGGTAGACAATTTAACATAATTACTCTGCATTGGGTACTCTGGTGGGACGACTGAGGAGGATTGCGGGACAGCAGAATCCAGCCTAGGAAGTTCTCTCTCCCAGAGAACCTCTTGGGAACGTTCCCGGATCCTCATGTCGACGCGGGAGGCGAGTAGGATAAGATCGTCCAGGGTAGATGGCAGATCGCGAGAAGCCAGCTCGTCCTTGATCCCTGAAGACAGTCCCTGCCAGAATGTAGCCACCAAAGCCTCATTGTTCCAGGTCAATTCAGCAGCCAGGATACGGAACTGAATGGCATACTCGCCCACGGAGAGGTCTCCCTGGTGTAGGGTTAGCAGGGATGCAGCAGCCGAAGAAACTCTTCCGGGTTCCTCAAAGATGGAGCGGAAGGTCCGTAAGAAGCACTGCAAGTCCCGGGTCTCAGGTCCCTGATGTTCCCACAGAGGATTGGCCCATGCCAGGGCTTTGCCGGTAAGGAGAGAGATGATAAAGGCGATCCGGACGTCATCCGAGCAGAAGGACCTGGCATGTAGTCTGAAAAATCCCCTGCAGGACCTCGGATCTCCGTCATAGCGTGGAGGTAGCGGCAAGAAACACAGGGGGTTGGTACCGGTACAGACAGGAGGTGTAGCAGGCGGTACCGCAGGAAAGGGTGCGGTGATGACTGTGGACGGAGCAAGCAGCCGATGGGCTATGGCGTTCACCGACAGGAGGAGCTGGTCTTGTCGTGACTGGAGATCCTCCATTTCAGCCAGCATGGCTTGTGTAGTCAACGTCTCAGGTTGACCAGCGGGGTCCATGGCCTGAGCGTACTGTCACGAAGCGGGTTAGTGGACCAACTCGGCAGTACCGCCGCAGCGGGGAGGCAGCTGGCCAAACAACAGGACACCCCATAAATACAATGTCCCGCACAAGGGTACCTGAATAGTCCAGATGGTGGCCGCAGCTCTGGCACAGATGAGATGGGTGCAGCAGATGGCGCCAAACGTGGCGGATGACACAGGAGCCGCAAGTTGTGCCAGACGTGGCGGATTCCTCCGGATGTGGCAGATAACACAGGACGTGGTGGATTCCTCCGGACGTGGCAGATTCCTCTGGACGTGGCAGATGACACAGGACGTGGCGGATTCCTCCGGACGTGGCAGATGACACAGAAAGTAGCGGATTCCTCCGGACGTGGCAGATGACACGGGGCGTGGCAGATTCCTCTGGACGTGGCACGACTAGATACTAGGGCAAAGCACGGGAAACAGGAACGGGGAACAAGGTACAGGTAACAACAGGAACGGGAAACACTAAGGGACCATTTGCAAGACAGACTGGGAAAACTAACAACGCTCAGGCATCGAACTAGGGGGCTGGACCCCTCTTATAGCCCAGGGTACTCACGGGTCAAAGGTCGTTCAAGATGTCCGGTGTGCGCGCTGCCCCTTTAAGAGCGGGGACGAGCGGGCTCCGGCGGAGGTGAGTGGATGCAAGCGCTGGCGTCTCCTGAGGAGGAGGCTGGGGCCAGCGCTTGCCGACTCGTGGCTGCGGCTGTCAGCGGGAGGCTGGAGCTGACAGCCCGCAGCCACGGACATTACAAACCGTATGATGGCTGCGTGGCCCCATGGTGTTTAAACTTGCTTATTATCGTTTGAACATATGAACGTAGCACCATCAGAAATGTGGAAATTGCTTCCAGGGATGTACCAGACCTGTGTAGATCTATGATGCTTTTTTGATGTCTCAGCTGATTTCTTTTGATTTTACCAATGATGTCAAGCAAAGAGGTAAGTAAGCCTTGAAGGGAGGACTTAAAATACAGCCTCAAATGATGTCAATTAGCCTATCAGAAGATTCTAAAGCCACGGCACCAGTGGTGTCTGTGTTTTACTGTGTTAAAATGCACAGTAGAAACGTAAAAGATGGTGCTATCCCTTACAGCATGTCATCTTTACTTGTCGCCCAGGGGGTCTTTACACCCCCCCTATCGGCGATCACTGCGATTGCCGGTCAATTCAGATCAGCGAATAGTGGCTTTTTATGGCTTTAACCAATCACGGGGCACAGTGTAATAGTGGAGATTGTTCATGGGCTGTGGCGCCACCTCTCCAATTGCTTCGATCGGTCAGTCTGCAAAGACCGACCAATTGCAGCCATGGCGTGTCTTTTAAACACCCTGAAACCGCTTTCCCCGCCAAATTCCGGTTAATAAATGTGGGCAGAGCTGGTGCATAGCTACTCTCCGACATACCGACAGTTTGTGTTGGCCTTGTGCTGCGATCATTGTCTTCTGCATCCTGCTTGTGTGATCACTCACTGTGTGTGAGTGATCATAACCATCAAGTGTGCTGCTGCTAATTTTTTTTTATAGCAGCAGTACTAGATCTGTCCCTACATTTTCCAGTCCCTGCCCATGTACTTCATGAAACCGCTAATCAGTGACTGCCATCACTGATCGGCCTCTGTGCAAAATTTTTTTTCCTTTTTGTTTTCTGCATTTCCATGTGTGCGCACTGTGGCGAATGAGTGTTGATCAGTGACCGCCATCAGTGATCAGCATCTGTGGTAAAAAAAATTGATGCAGGTCATCTTTTTTTGCCTTTTTTTTTTTTTTGCCTTTTTCTACCCGCTCCAATCCCATGTGCGTCCTGCGGCCGATGAGCACTGACCGCCATCACTGATTTTTTTGGAATATATTTACTGCACCATTTTTTCTGAGTGCTGAGTCTATAATCTGCCTCACTGGTAATTTGTTGACGCAGGGTATTTTTTTTTTTAAATATAAAACTGTAAAAAAAAAATGGTCAAGTGTAGCTAGTACCTGCATAGGTAGGGCATTAGAGTAGCGGACATTTAGGTAAGCTGATTAGCGTTACAGTTAGTGATGGATGTTCAGTTTTTCTATTTACTGATGTTTGTTCACTAATTTTTTGACAGCATAGAAACACAGTTGTAGCTCACATTTAGTGTAGTCAGTTTTTTTTTTTATACTAGTTTTTTCGAGTTAGGGTTAATTTTCTTAGTGTCCGGTAGTCAGGAATTTTTTACAGTTTTATATTGGACATTTGCGCAGTACATTTTTTTTTTTCTCCTAAATTTTTATCTTATTCTTTTCTCTCTTCTTCTTCTTCTTCTTCTCTCTCTCTTTTTTTTTTTCTTTATATACACGTGTAAAAGCACAACACAAACAACCCCTGTATAAAAATAAGTTTTAGTATTACACATGTTCAGGCACTACCCCCCCCCCCCCCTATTTAAAACGATCCAATCATCCAAAAGGGTCTTTTCAGCAGAGGAGGCATACGCCCTCCTGACCTCTGACACTGATATGGCCAAGCGAGTGAGAAGAGGAATATGCCCCATTCCTCTTGTCCGCTGCCTCATCCAGTGTTGAGGAACCCCCCGCAAAGTTGCCCCAGGACAACAGTTGAGGCAACCCCCCAACTGAGTGATACCATGTGGAACCCGCTCCATGAGAATTATGAGCCTTATATTCCAGATTTCATAGGCAGCTCAGGAACTCTGTTTAAAGAGAACCTTTAACCTCCCCATACATGTGCAGCTGAGTGTAGCATGTAATGGGGAGGGCTGCACAAACCCTGGGGCACTTTACATTTTTTTTTCTACCTCCCTCGGTTATTTAGATATAAGTGCCATTATATTTGGAGCCTGATATTTAAATAACCCCCTGAACAGTCAACGGGGCGTGTACTGGCAAGGAGGCGTGTTACTATGGCTGTGACACTAGTCTTTTTCTCTGAGGATTTAGTAAATTTAATGGTGGCCCAGACAAATTTATACGCCCAGCAATTTTTAGCCCAAAACCCCACGTCATCATTTGCTAGGTGGACCCCCGTAAATGCAGCGGAGAAGATTACATTTTGGGGCCTTGTGCTAAATATGGGGCTAGTAAAGTAGCCAGAGATTAGGCAATACTAGAGTATAGATGTTTTATACCACACCCCATTTTACCGCATGGCAATGCCCCAAACACATTTTTAAATAATTCTGAGATTTTTGCATTATAATGATAATACACATTGCCTGCCCAGTGATGACTCCATATATGACCGCCTATTCAAAATCAGGCCAGTCATTGATCATTTGAAAAATGAGGCTCTGTCAGGAAGATCTACACACCCCTGTTAAAATGCCATGTGTTTGTCAAAAAATCAGTACAAGATGAATCATTTCAGAACTGTTTCAACCTTTAATGAGACCCATAATCTGTACAATTCCATTGAAAAGCAAACTGAAAGAATTTAGACTGGAAAAATAAAAAAACGACAATAATGTGGTTGCATAGGTGTGAACACCCTCTTATAATTGTGGATGTGGGTATGTTCAGAATTAGCCAATCACATTTAAACTCATGTTAAACAGTAGTCAGTACACAGCTGCCATTATTTAAAGAGACTCTGTCACCACATTATAAGTGCCCTATCTCCTACATAAGGAGATCGGCGCTGTAATGTAGGTGACAGTAATGCTTTTTATTTAAAAAAACGATCTTTTTTCACAACGTTAGGAGCGATTTTAGTTTATGCTAATGAGCTTTCTTAATGCTCAAGTGGGCGTACTTTTACTTTCGACCAAGTGGGCGTTGTACAGAGGAGTGCATGACGCTGACCAATCGGCATCATGCACTCCTCTCCATTCATTTACACTGCACTAGCGATATAGTTATATCGCTATGTGCAGCCACATACACAAACCCTAACATTACTACAGTGTCCTGATAATGAATACACATGAAATCCAGCCTGGGCGTCATGTGTACTCAGAATCCTGACACTTCTGAATCTTTTTTGTGAGATTCCGGCAAATGAAACCAAATCTCGTTTAGCTCCGTGATCTCGCGAGATTTGGTTTCACTTGCCGGAATCTCACAGAAAAGATTCAGAAGTGTCAGGATTCTGAGTACACATGACGTCCAGGCTGGATGGTCATGTGTATTCATTATCAGGACACTGTAGTAATGTTAGTGTTTGTGTATGTAGCTGCACATAGCGATATAACTATATCGCTAGTGCAGTGTAAACGAATGGAGAGGAGTGCATGATGCCGATTGGTCAGCGTCATGCACTCCTCTGTACAACACCCACTTGGTCGAAAGTAAAAGTATGCCCACTTGGGCCTTAAGAAAGCTCATTAGCATAAACTAAAATCGCTCCTAATGTTGTGAAAAAAGATCTGTTTTTTAAATAAAAAGCATTACTGTCACCTACATTACAGCGCATATCTCCTTATATAGGAGATAGGGCACTTATAATGTGGTGACAGAGCCTCTTTAAAGTGATTCTGAGTAAGCCCATATAATAGTAAAGTTCAGCTGTTCTATTCCATTTTCTTTGTTGCATGTGACAGCAAAAGCCATGGTCCGTAACGTGCTTACAACACATCAAAGGGATCTGATTGTTGCTAGGCATCAGTCAGGAGAAGGGTACCAAAGAATTTCCAAGGCATTAGATATACCATGGAACACAGTGAAGACGGTCATCAAAAAGTGGATTACATTTGGCACAACAGTGACATTACCAAGAACTGGACGTTACTCAAAACTTGATAAAAAGACAAGACGGAAATTAGTACGGGAGGCTAGCAAGAGGCCTACAGCAACATTAAAAAAGCTGCAGGACTTTCTGGAAGATACTGGTTGTGTAGTGCATGTGACAACAATCTCCCGTATTCTTCATATGTCTGGGCTTTGGGGTAGGGTGGCAAGACGGAAGCCTTTTCTAACAAAGAAAATCATCCAGCCCCAGCTATGTTTTGCAACATACATCATGCGGCCTACATCAAGTTTCCCAAAAGCATGTGGGAAAATGTGTTCTGGGCTGATGAGACCTAGTTTGAACTTTTTGGCCATAATTCCAAAAGGTATGTTTGGCGCAAAGCCAACACTGCACATCACCAAAAGAACACCATACCCACAAGTGAAGCATGGTGGAGGCAGCATTCTGCTTTGGGGCTGTTTTTCTGCAGCTGGAACTGGGGCATTAGTCAAGGTGGAGGGAATTATGAACAGTTCCAAATATCAGGCAATATTGGCACAAAACCTGCAGACCTCTGCTAAAAAGCTGAAGATGAAGAGGAATTTCACCTGTCAGCTCAACAACGATCCAAAGCATATCTCCAAATGAAAAAAAAGAATGGCTTCACCAGAAAAAGATAAAAGTTTTGGAATGGCCCAGCCGGAGCCCAGACCTGAATACCATTAAAAATCTGTGGGGTGACCTAAAGAGGGCTGTACACAGGAGATGCCCTCGCAATCTGAAAGATTTGGAGCGCTTTTGCAAGGAAGAGTGGGAAACAATTGCCAAGTCAAGATGTGCCATGCTGATAGACTTCTACCCAAAAAGGCTGAATGTGGTCATAAAGTCAAAGGGTAATTCAACAAAGCATTCCTTTAGGGTGTGCATATTTATACAACCACATTATTTTTGTTCTTTATTTTTATTTTTCCACCCTAAAAGATTTCAGTTTATTTTTTAATACAATTGTACAGATTATAGGTGACATTAAGGGGGAGTTCACACAGAGTCACAAACCAAGCCAAAAAACTTCTCATTGATTAAAAAAAGAAGTGACATGCCCTATCTTCGGGCGTTTACGTCTCTGACCTCCCATTGACATCAATGGGAGGCAGAGAAACAGGTTTTCACAGAGTTTTTTGCCAGCAGTGCTCAATGGCCGTGGCTGAGAAACGTGGCAAACAGCGTGCAGGCAGATCAATATCTGCCTGAAAAAAAACTCTGTGTGAACAGTGCCTAAGGCTATGTTCACACGGGGTATTTTGCCGAGTTTTTTGATGCGGAAACCGCGTCGCAAAACTCGGCAGAAACGGCCCGAGAAAGCCTCCCATTGATTTCAATGGGAGGCGTCGGCGTCTTTTTCCCGCGAGCAGTAAAACTGCCTCGCGGGAAAAAGAAGCGACATGCCCTATCTTCGGGCGCTTCCGCCTCTGACCTCCCATTGGCTTCAATGGGAGGCAGGAGAAAGCGTATTTCTCGCTGTTTTATGCTCAATGGCCGCGGGCGAAAAACGGCGCGATAATTGCAGCGAAAATCGGCGTGCAGGGAGAGGAATATCTGCCTCAAAGTTCCAAACGGAATTTTGAGGCAGATATTCCTCCCCCAAAATACTCCGTGTGAACATAGCCTTAAGGTGGAAAAAGTTCTGAAATTATTCCTCGGACTGATTTTGTAACATGACAAAAACCTGGAATTTTAACAGGGGTGTGTAGACTTTTTATATCCACTGTATATATACACATACATACACACTGTATATACAAATGCTTGATTTCCCTGTTTTGTTGCACCAGAACTTGGAAAAAATGAATTTACATTTGATTTTATGTAATGGACTTTCAGGGTCTGAATACTTATGCATATTAAAGTTTTTTTTCTTAATTATTGTTTGTGTCACAGTAAAATATATTAGGCATGCTATGTAAATTAAATTCTACAAACCCCACAAAAATCAATTTTAATTCAAGGTAATAATGCAACAAGACAAGAAAAACATTAACCCCTTAATGACCAGCCTATTTTAGACCTTAATGAACAAGCCATTTTTTACGTTTTTCCATCGTCTTATTCAAAGAGCTATAGCCTTTTCATTTTTGCGTCGACATAGCTGTATAAGGTCTTTTTTTTTGCGGGACAAGTTGTAATTTTTAATAGCACCATTTTGGGGTACATAGAATTTATTGATTAACTTTTATAAACTTTTTTTTGGGGGGGGATAGAAAAAAAACAGCAATTTTGCCACACTTTTTTGCGTCCTAAGTTTACGCCGTTTACCGTGTGGTATAAATAACACTAACTTTATTGAGTGGGTTGTTGCAATTGTGGCGATACCAAATTTGTATAGTTTTTTTATTTTTTTCTACTTTTACACAGTGAAAACACTTTTTTTTCAAAATTATTTGTTTTTGTGTCTCCATATTTGAAGAGCCGTAACGTTTTTATTTTTCCGCCAATGCAATTGTAGGAGGGCTTGTTTTTTGCGGGACGACGTAGTTTTTATCGGTACCATTTTGGAGTAGATGCGACTTTTTGATCACTTTTTATCACATTTTTTCAAAGAAAACAGCAATTTTTGCATTTTTTTTAATTTTATTTTTTACGACGTTCACCGTGCGGGTTAAATGATGTAACAACTTTATAGTCGGGGTCGTTACGGACGCGGCGATACCAAATGTGTAACTTTTTTAGTTTATTTTGTTTGTTAATAATAAAGCAATTTTTAAGGGGGAAAAGTGGGTTTTTCATATTTTTTTTTTTCACTTTGTATTAAACTTTTTTTTAAACTTTTTTACTAGTCCCACTAGGGGACTTCACTATGCGATTATCCGATCACATTTAAAATACACTGCAATACTTCTGTATTGCAGTGTATTATGCCTGTCCGTGTAAAACGGACAGGCATCTGCTAGGTCATGCCAGAGGCAAGATCTAGCAGGCATTCACGACAGGCAGACCTGGGGGCCTTTATTAGGCCCCCGGCTGCCATCGGAGACACAGACACTCGGCGATCTTATTGCCGTGTGTCAGTGGGATGAGAGGGAGCTCCCTCCCCCTCTCCATAACCACTCAGATGCGGTGCCTGCTATTTAGCACCGCATCTGAAGGGTTAAACGGGTGAGATCGATACGAATATCGATCTCACCCGGTCGAGCAGGGGCGCCCCCAGCCCTCAGCTACCTCTGGCAGCTGAGAGCACGGAGATTTGACAGCTCCCTGCTCTATTTACTTATTCCGATGCAGCAACGTAAAAAGTCTATTGCATCGGAATAAGGCCCGTTAGTGACCGTCCTAGAAACACTATGGGCCGGTCACTAACGGGTTAAGGGGGTGAATTCTTCTGCAAAGGCACTGTATGCACATACATACACATATCGATCAGCCATAACATTGAAACCACCTGCCTAGGATTGTGAAGGACCCCCTCTTGATGCCAAAACAGCTCTGAGCAATCGAGGCATGTTCTGTTGTAAGTGGCAACAAGACATTAGCAGCAGATACTCTAAGTCCTGTAAACTGCGAGGTGGGGCCTCCATGGATCTGACTTTTTTTTCCAACACATCCCCAACAGATGCTTAATTGGATTGAGATCTGTGGAATCTGGAGGCCAAGTCAACACATTCAAACCATTCCTAAACAATTATTTCAAAATGACAGGGCACATTATTCTGCTAAAAGAGACCACTGCCATTTAGGGAATACTATAGGAATGCAACCATTTTTAGGTAGATGGTAAGTATCAAAGTAACATCCACATGAATGCCAGGACCAAAGGTTTCCTAGCAGACGGTTGGTTTCCTTAGCATCTGCCGGCTTGCCTTCTTTCTATAGTGCATGCTGGAGCCATCTCTTACTTAAGTAAGCGACACACACGCAAAACATGATTCATCAGACCACCTTCCATTGATCCAAGGAACAGTTCTGAGGGTACGTTCACACGGCCTATTTTCGGGCCATAAACCCCCCCCCGAAAAATGGCAAAAAAATACGGAGGCTAAATGCCTCCAAACATCTGCCTATTGATTTAGATGGGAAAATGGCGTTTCGTTCACACGGGGCACCCTGTAAAAAAGAAGTGCATGTCACTTCTTGAGACGTTTTTGGAGCCGTTTTTCATTGGGTCAATAGAAAAACAGCTCCAAAAACGGCCGTAAAAAGCATTAAAAAAAGCTTGATGCTTAAAAAACGGCTGTAAATCAGAGGCTGTTTTCCCTTGAAAACAGCTCCGTATTTTACAGACGTTTTTTGTTTAGCGTGTGAACATACCCTAATGATGATGTACCCATCGTTTTGTGCTTTCGGCAGTAAAAAGGTGAGCTCCCTCTGTCACCCATCGGCGGCCCGCAAATGCAATCGCGGGTCTCCGATGGGGTGTCATGGCAGCCGGGGGCTTGATAAAAGCCCCCAGGTCTGCCCTGGACATATGCCTGTTAGGACGCGCCGGAGGCACGTCCTAACAGATTGCCTGTCAGATTTACACTGACAGGCAATAATGCTCTGGTATACGAAATATACCAAAGCATTATAGCAGCGATCTGAAGATCGCATAGTAAAGTCCCCTAGTGGGACTAATAAAAGAAGTCATAAATGTGAAATAAAGATTATTAATAAAAAGTACAGTAAAAAAATAAATAAAACCATTTTTTTCCATAAAGTGGTTTTATTTAGTAAACCGCAAAAAACAATGGCGAAATTGCAATTTTTTTCCATTGCCCCCCAAAAAAGTCATAATAAAAATGAATCAATAAGTGCCATGCACCCCAAAACAGTACCAATCAAAACTACGTCTCGTCCCGCAGTAAACAAGCCCAAAAAATCACTACATTGATGGAAAAATAAAAAAGTTACGGCTCTTGGAAAGCAACGATGCAAAAACAAATCATTTTAGTTCAAAAGTGTTTTTAGTGTGCAAAAGTCGTAAAACATAAAAAACCTCTACATATGTGGTATCGCCGTAATCGTACCGACCCATAGAATAAAGGTAACATGTTATTTACGTCGCACAGTGAACGGCATCAATTTAAAAATGCATAGAACAATGGCGGAATTTCAGGTTTTTTTTATAATCACCCCAAAAAAAGTTTATAAAAGTTAATAAAAAAATTATATGTACCCAAAAATGGTGCTATTAAAAAGTACAACTAATCCCACAAAAAACAAGTCCTCATACAGCTATGTAGACGAAAAAATAAAAAAGTTATAGCTCTTTGAATGCGACTATAGAAAAACGAATAAAATAGCTTGGTCATTAGGGCCTAAAATGGGCTGGTCACTAAGGGGTTAAGAATATTTATTAATAAAAGGATTGATATCGGTGAGTGCCGCAGATTGCCTTCAATTTTTGAAACTGCTTGGACTATTTTTTGCTGCTGAGCACCAACGCACTGCAAGGTTTTGAAAAATTTCTTAGTGACTCATATAGATGTGAGAAGTTCCAATCCCATTTCTATATAACCGACTGCAATGCACTGTGTGTTCCGACACCTTTCAACAATAGCCAGCATAAATTTTTTCAGCAATTTGTGCTATTGTAGCTCTTTTGTGGGATCGGACAGACAGGCTACCCTTCACTTCCAATGTGCAACAATGAGCTTCACTGGTCGTCCTTGGACTTCTTTGGCCCTTGTAATAGATAGACCCTAAGATATTACAAATGATCACACATAGCAAACTAAATAACAAATGACCACTTACTTTATGCGTGGGCTTTACTTACACTGTATTTTATAATCTGGAGGTAACAACCTGATATGAGACAATGGAATTCGCCCTGTATCACCATCATCAAACTCTACAGATACAAGATCGGTATTTTCATCCTGGTCTAAATTTCCTAAAAAGACAAAACTTGGTAAAATAATTGCAACATTTTAATTTATTTTAGATAAATTTTCACTTTCTTAAAGTAATTTTCTAGGCATTTATTACCTAGTGTGAGGTGCAACAGACACTGGCGGATCATCATTAGGACGGTTCGGGTGGCCGCCCGGAGGGCCCAAGGCTCCCAGGGGGCCCATGGCCACCCGAACCGTACATAACTGCACGGGCCCCCTCATGCCCGGTGGTGTCGCTAGCACTGGAGGGGGTCCCGGTGCTAGCGACAGCCACATTCACTTGTATCTGCGCAGACCGACGTAATGACATCACTGAATCACGCTGGTCTGCGCATGCATCCCGACCGGAGCCTGTACAGCACTCCGTCCGTCGCGGGAACGGGGCAAGGTAAGTACAATATATATTTTTGTTTGTGGGACTGTGGCACTATATACAATGGGGGGGGGGTGCGATGTGTGGAACTATATACAAGGGGGGGCTCGGTGGCAATATAAGGTGGGATTTCTGTGTAGCACTATATACAAGGGGGACACTCTGTAGCACTATATACAAGGGGAGGGTGCTGTGTGGCACTGTATATAAGGGAGCGAGGGCTGTGTGGCACCATATACAGCTGAAGTCCCAGGCAGAGTGCTAGTAAAGGCTCTGCTCCAGTACTCCAGCTCTGGGGAAGCCCCTGACATCACTGTCCATATACGTCTAGTGATGTCAGGGGCAACCCCAGAGCCAAAGTCCCGGCCAGAACGCTACTAGCGCTCTGCCTGGGACTCCCTCTCTCCTCCGGACATCACTGTCCATATATGGGCAGGGATTTCAGGGGCTTCCCCAGAGACAGAGTCCCAGAGGAGATCTGCTTGTAGTGCTCAGCCTGGGACTACTTCTCTCCCCCTGACATCACTGATGCGACCCGGTGTATGTATATATATGAGTGTATGTGTTTGTATATATGAGTGTGTGTGTGTGTATATATATATATATATATATATCCCCAGAGACGGAGTACCAGAGCAGAGCCGCTAGTGCTCTGCCTGGGAGTCCTTCTCTCCTCCCGACATCACTGTCCATATATGGACATTGATGTCAGGGGCTTCCCCAGAGACGTAGTCCCGGAGCAGAGCCGCTAGTGCACTGCCTGGTACTCCTTCTCTCCTCCCGACCCTGTGTATATATACATGTGTGTGTATATATATATATGTATGTGTGTGTGTGTGTGTGTGTGTGTGTGTGTGTGTGTGTGTGTGTGTGTGTGTGTGTGTAGTGCATCTCCTGAGAGCTTTATCAGCACATGAATTATATTAATAGAAATACTGTGGTGTGAAAGCCGCCTAAGAGCGTCCAATGCAGATGTGAACACAGCCCAATCTTGACAATAATAATAAGGCTGCATTATTATATCTATCACCAAAGTGGCTACAGCTAACAGTTTGCTGATTCCGCCTACTTGTGCTGGCCCCATGTTTAGATTTTTTTTCCAGGGCCACTTTAAGCTCCAAATCCGCCGCTGGGTATAGGTGTGGGGGGTGCTGGAAAAGCGAGAAACCAACATGTCTGTGTGTCAAATACTGCAGACATGAGTCGTGGCTGGAATAAGTCGTCACAGTGGTCTGGGCCAGATGGAGAAAAAAAGGGAAAGTGAACGACTAATCAGAGAAGACTTCACCTGTGAGTCACTAGATATAAATGTACTGTAATCACTTATATCATATGCAGAGCTCCTGTATATAACTGGAATCTTCCACTGTATGTTCACTACATGGTGGTAATATTGGTCTTTGTATAGTGGTTTTTATTCAGTAACCATATTCTGGTATTATTCAGTCACTATGTGGTTATGGTGAGGCGGTATTATTTAGTAACAGTAGGGGTTATTATTCAGTCCCTATATGGGTATCATGCCCATGGCTGCGGGCCGTCAGGCTCACTCACCTCCTGACGGCCACAGCCATGGATCTGCGAGCGCTGGCCCCAGTCTCCTCCTCAGGAGACGCCAACGCTCACCTCGACCGGGTCCCGTAGGGAATTTTATGTTTAATTAGCCCATGAGCACCCTGGACTATAAGAAGGGCCCAGCCCCTTCCTTCCATGCTTGAGCGTTGTTGTCATACCCCAAGTTTGTCTATGCAAATGGTCTCCTAGTGTCTTCCAGTTCCCAGTGTTTCCCGTACCTGTATCCTGTATCCCGTGCTATCCTGGTCAAGTGCCGTGCTGAGCTGTAGTCGTGTAATGCTATATCCATGCCTGTCCTGCTACACCACGCCTGACGTTTGCCTGCTGCCTAGTCCCAGCTGAGCCTGCCTTGTTACTGTCCAAGATGCCACAGGTACAATATATGAACTATAGACTGTTACCTGCGCCCTGTTGGCCAGCTGCCATACCGCCAAGACGGTATGGCCCAGTGGGTCCACGAACCCAACGTGACAGTGGTTATGGTGTGACAGTATTATTCAGTAACAGTATGGGGGTATTATTCAGTCACTATGTGGTTATGGTATTATTTGGACCTTATATTGTGTTATTATTGGTCTTATAATAGTAAATTGTGTTCAGTAACAGTATGCAGGTAATATTTCATCTGGTATAGTGGTATGATTTAATAACTGTATATGTATATAGATAATCTTTTTGTGTAAGTGGGGAGACATCTGCTTAGATGCTTGTAACACTCCTGGATGCGCTAGAAATCAGAGATGCATTTCTCTGCACACCGCCTTTTGAATTGACTGCATTATTGATATAGTAAGGGTGTAGTCACATCAGCGTTTGGTTTCCGTTGATGGGTTCCGCCAGACCTTTCCGTCAGAGGAACCCATCAATGGAAAGGTAAACGGAAACCATAGCTTCCGTTTGCATTACCATTGACTTCCGGTAATGTTTCCGTTGCAAATGGTTTCTGTTTGTCTCCGTTCCGTAAGGTTTCTGTTTTTTTAACGGAATCCATAGCGCAGCGGACTCATAGACTTTCTAGTGTGACCATACACTGCTGGTTAGAAACAAAGCAGCACAGCGCTCACCCGAGCTCTTCTGATGCTTAGTTTAAGCGATAAGCGGGGGCCACAGTGCTTGGACCCCTACCGATAATAATTTCTTTCATTTCACTATGACATGACAAAAGTTTTTTTAAAAGTTTAGTTACACTTTAAGGAGAGGTGTTAAGATTTTTTATTTAATGAGTTAAAGGCTATACACCTTTTAAAAACTACTTCTTGAGATACAGCCGCTTTGTATCCTGTATACAGAGCAGCTGTATCTAGCACTAAAACCTGTATCCGCCAGGTCTGCGGGACTAACAGGTTCAGTGACTGTGGGTCCTGCGTGTCAGAGATCGAGCTGTTATTGAGCACATCTAAGTTAATATACTACGGTTTTAGATTTGAAAATATTATTAATAAGATTGTTTGTTTTAAAGTTTTAGTAAAAGTTCAAAGAAAAAAAGCGGGGCTGCATTGCGTGTAAGGGAGAAGGAGGGGGCCCATGTTGTGTCAAAAGTACAGGGCCCATGGTACACTTAATATGTCACTGGTAACAGACCTACTTCTCATCACTCTGGGCATCTGGTGTCTTGGTGCTAAAATGTATAAACATACTATTGGTATTTCTTCAAGCTGCTAAGGATATTGCTAAGGTATTTAGTTTGGAGTGTGGCTATCTAATCAAGAGGCCTTAAATACAACTGCTGTGAGCTTGTTAGTTGGTTTCCAGCCAGATGCCTAACTGGAAAGAGAAGCAAAGTGGCAAAAAAATATTTAAAAAAGCAGCTGAGTGAGTGTGGGAGCTTGGGAGTATGAAGAGGTTTCAAGTGTCTGGTGTCTTAAGTGTGACTTAAGATTCAGTTTATTTAGATTAATTCACTTTAAAAGAAATTTGGTGTTTGGGGTGTTTCATGTATTTGTTTTTCCTACAACGGTATATTGATTTTAGATCCCCATTAAACACCATGAACTCCATTGCTGTCAAAGCTACCTAGTGTACATCCTGTGCCATGTATGCTCTCCTTGAAAAGCCATTTGAGGGACTATACTTCTGTGCAGGGTGTGTGAGAATTGCCCATTTGGAAGCCCATATTCTGGATCTAAGTGAGCAACTTTCAACACTACAGGCAATTGACAACATGGAGAGGAGTTTGCTGCTTACTGAGCAAGTACTGACTGGGGCAGATGCAGGGGAGGATGGTAGCATGGAGGTTCAGACTAATGAGGCAGCTAGATGGGTAACAGTTAGAAGACGGAGTAGAGGGAATTGTGTCAGGGAGACTAGGCCTGATCTGGAGCACCCCAATAAGTTTGCTAAGTTGGCGAATGAGGGGGCGTCAGTTTAGGGGTAGCTCTGCTGCAGCTGGACACCTTCTCTAACAACCACGGGTATGGGAATAGGAGTATAGGAAAGGCTAAACAGGTCCTGGTAGTGGGAACTCTATTATAGGGGAACAGATAGGGCAATCTGTCACAAAGACGAGGAACAGTTTGCTCTCTACCGGTGCTAGGGTTCAGCATATCGCAGATCGGGTTGACAGGTTATTGGTAAGGGTTGGTGAAGACCCAGCGGTCATGGTGCACATTGAAACATATGACAAAGTTAGAGGAAGGTCCCAAAACATGATTTCAGGAACTTTGGTAACCAGCTCAGGGAAAGGACCTAAAATGTAGTATTTTCAGAAATACTACCTGTACCACACCAGAGAAACAGTGGGAGATTAGGGATGTGAACAAGT
Organism: Rhinoderma darwinii; assembly: GCF_050947455.1. Taxonomy (NCBI): domain Eukaryota; kingdom Metazoa; phylum Chordata; class Amphibia; order Anura; family Rhinodermatidae; genus Rhinoderma; species Rhinoderma darwinii. The sequence goes on along the minus strand of NC_134692.1, from coordinate 84,946,416 downwards.
GGCTAAAGAATTTGTGTAGAAAGGAGGGGTTTGGTTTCTTGGAGAACTGGGCCGATTTCTCTGTTGGCTGCAGACCCTACAGTAGGGATTGGCTGCACCTAAATGAGGAGGGTGCAGCAGTGTTGGGGAAAGGATCCGGCTGTATATAAACATCCGGCGGTCGAGGTCCTTAAAACACGCGCCATGGTTTATCTACAGAGTGGGTTTTAGCTGGCTGCCTGAGCGATCTGCCTGGCAGCTGAATGTTGGGTGCCTGGCAGTCAGTGACTGCCGGGAACCCTGAAGAGAAGATAGAAGCAGTTTTCGGGTGCTTCTGTCTTCTTAGATCGCTCAATGAGTGCTGTGAATAGAATAGAGACAGCAGCAGCCCTATTAGTGACAATAGTCACTATAAGCGTATGTTCACACACTAGACTAAAAACGGCTGAAAATACGGAGCTGTTTTCAAGGGAAAACCGCTCCTGATTTTCAGACGTTTTTTTAAGCCATTCCTGATTTTCGCACCATTTTTTACGGCCGTTTTTGGAGCTGTTTTCAATAGTCAATGAAAAACGTCTCAAAAAATGTCCCAAAAAGTGTCCTGCACGTCTTCTTCGCGGCCGTTGTTTTTCAAAACGGCCGCGTAAAAAAACGGCCCATTGGAATAGAACGCCATTTTTCCTATTGCAATCAATGGGCAGATGTTTGGAGGCATTCTGCTTCCGATTTTTCGGGCGTTTATGGCCCGAAAAATGGCCGAAAATAGGCCGTGTGAACATACCCTCAGAGGGCTGATTTCTGAGGTAACTGAGGCTGATGTAAAAGTAAAAAAGGTGTGAAAGAAAAACAAATTATAAAAATAAAGTCTCCCAAAAGTCTTTTCTGACCTTTGAGGGACCGAACATAATAATAAAAAAATAAAAGTAAAATAAAGTGCAAATAAACGAAACAATAAATACACATAAAATACCCACCCAAAAAACCTTTCCCCATGCCAATCATTCTCGTACCGCTAGCCCTGACCTGTTTACCCCAAAATAGACAAGTAATATATCAAAATTTATGATAGAGAATGCCGATCACAAAGTAAAGGTCTATTTTAAGATAAAACTATAGTATTACCAGAAAAAATTTGCTGAAAAGTTAAAAAAACATATTTTTTTCACAATTATTTTCAAACTTTGCCTGAAAATTCTAAAATAGCGAAAAGGATGCATAGAAAAATTATAAAAAAAAGAATCCTGCATTGCCTACGAAAAAATCATCACCAAAATCATGTCGCTAGCCCAACAAATAAAAAAGCTATAGCCGTTTGACGCGTGCTAAAAATGGCTAAACGATGTTTGGTCCTATAGGCCCAAAATAGCCCTGTCCTGAATCGGTTAAACTAGGGAATAGGTAGGGTAATTACTGTATAGGAGGGGAGGACTGCGTAGCTAGTGAGCTTGGGCTAAGAAATTAACATGCTGTTGGAATGGGTTAGGACAGTTAATAGGGATAAGAAGAAAAGTGGTAAGTATAAACATATAAGGTGCATGTCGGTATACATGGCAGAAACCTCAATAACATAGTGGGGATAAGTGAGACATGGCTAGATGATAGCTATGAGCTATGATTGGGCTGTTAATATGCAGGATTACAGTATGATTAGAAAAGATTGTACTAATAAGAAGGTGGAGGGGTTTTCTTAGATGTAAATTCCTGCCTAAAACCCTTGTGTGATGTTGTCTATGAGGAAAATTATTATGTGGAGTCCCTACGGGTGGAAATAAGGGGAGGGAAAAAGAATAATAGAATACTGATAGGGGTTTGTTATAAGTCTCCAAATATAATGGAAGAAGTAGAAAATCAACTAATAAAGCAAATAGGTGAGGCAGCAAACCATAATGAAGTCATTATAATGGGGGACTTTAACCCCTTCCCGACATCCGCCGTATATATACGGCGCACGCCGGGTTGGGGAATATGGAGCAGGCTAACGGGCTGAGTCCGCTCCATAGAGCAAGTGTGTCGGCTGTGTGTTACAGCCGACACTTCCGGGTTACGAGCGGGATCGCGCTTTAGCGCGATCCCGCTTGTTTAACCCGTTAAAAGCCGCGTTCAATAGAGATCTCGGCATTTCAATTACTAAAAACAGGGGGGCGACCCCCTGTAACGTCTCAACGGCCCACCTGCGGCGAGATCGGGGGGAGCCGTTGGTTCACACGGCTGCCTGGGGGTCTGACGAAGTCCCCCAGGTCCGCCATCTTGGTACTCCTATGAAGCTTCATAGGAGACTGTCAGAATCACGATATACTGCAATTATATTGCAGTATATCGTGAAAGCGATCTAACGATCGTTGGTTGAAGTCCCCTAGGGGGACTAATAAAAAATGAAAAAATGAGTTCAATAAAGTTGTTTTTTTTGCGTAAAAAAATAAATAAATGAAAAGTTCAAAAAAAACCTTTTCCCATTTTCCCCCTAGAGCGTAGTAAAAAATTAAATAAACATAATTGGTATCGCCGCGTCCGAAAAAAGTCTGTACTATCACAATATGTCATTATTTAACCCGCACGGTGAACGCCGTAAAAAAAAAAATTGTAAACGCCAGAATCTCTATTTTTTGGTCACCTCATCTCCCACAAAAAATTAAATAAAAAGTGATCAAACCGTCACATTTACACCAAAATGGTATTATTAGAAACTACAGCTTATCCCGCAAAAAATAAGCCCTTATACAACTTAATCGACGGAAAAATAAAGAAGTTACGGCTCTCGGAATTTGGCGAAACAAAATAAATTTTCTTTTTTACACTTCGGTTTTTACTTATAGAAGTAGTAAACTATAGAAAAAACGACACATATTTGGTATCGCCGTAATCGTATTTACCCATAGAATAAAATTAACATGTTGTTTTAATTGTACAATGAATTCCGTAAAAATGGCGCGCAAAAAACCATGGCGGAATCGCTGTTTTTTTTTCATTTTCTACCCCACAAATAATTTTTTTTTACGTTTCCTAGTACATTATACGGCAAAATAAATGGTGCTACGAAAAACTACAACTTGTCCCGCAAAAATCAAGCCCTCATAGTACTATATCGACGGAAAAATAAAGGCGTCATGTCCTTTGGAAGGTGGGGAGGGAAAAACGAAAACGAAAATCTAAAAAAGGGCTGCGGCGTGAAAGGGTTAACTACCCTGAACTAAACTGGGAGGCAGAAACCTGCATGTCCAACAATGGAAAAAGGTTTTTTTGACAAGAAATAAGGACAATTACCTTTCGCAACTGGTGCAGGACCCAAAAAGTACCAAATATGTGTACTTTTTTTTTTTTACGTGTCATTTTTTTTTCCTATAATAAAAGACTTACTATAGGAAAAAAAGCAGTTCTTGTTTATATCACTTATAACTTTTATTTTTACACTTTTTTTTTAACATTTTCATTCTTTTTTTAACTTTTTTTTACTTGTCCCACTAGGGGACACTTAGACTTGCAGCTCTGATCGCTGCTGGAATACATTACACTACCTACGTAGTGTAATGCATTCCAACTGTTATTGTGACGTCACAGTCAGGGCTTATTCAGACGAACGTGATATACGTCCGTGCAACGCGCGTCGCAGGGACCTATATTAGTCTATGGGGCCGTGCAGACAGCGTGAGTCCGCTGCGAAAAAGTCACGACATGTCCGTTCTTTGGGCGTATTTCGCGCATCACGCACCCATTGAAGTCAATGGGTGCGTGAAAATCACGCGCACCACACGGAAGCACTTCCATGGGACGCGCGTGATGCGCGCAACAGCTGTAAAACTATGAATGAAAACAGAAAAGCACCACATGCTTTTCTGTTTACAAACATCCAAACGGAGTGTCATAATGATGGCGGCTGCGCGAAAATCACGCAGTCGCGCATCATACGGGGCTGACACACGGAGCTGTTAAGTGCCTTTTGCAAAACGCACACGCTCGTGTGAATTCGGCCTTAGGCACATGGCAGGAATAAGAAGATTTTTTTTAAAATAAAGTTTGGATAAAGTTTGGATCAAGTCGTGGATTATTGTAACATTATGGCCACGGTCCGTCGTTCAGTCGTTAACCTCGACAGCCATGGCCATGGACATCTTACCTCGCTGCAACGCCGTCCTCCTGTGAGGCGCCGGCACTCACTTCCGGACCTCGAGCGCCCGCACATGCACGAGCACCCGCACATGCACGGCCTTAAAGGGCCAGTGCGCGCAACTTTTGCAGGAAGTCTGCAATCTAGGCCAGGATGCCCTGGGCTATAAAAAGGGCTCTGCCCTCTTGCTCTTTGCCAGAGCGTTGTTTGTTGCCCATCGTTTGTCGTGCGTATGGTCTCCCAGTGTCTTCCAGTTTCCCAGTGTACCTTGCTCCTGTATGCCGTATCCTGTTTCCGTGCTACCTAGTTCTAGTGCCGTGCTGTGCTATTGCCATACTGTGCTACAGTCTACGCTTTATCTGCTACGCCTCACCTGACTACCGCCTGGTCCTGGACGTGCCTGCCTCGCTACTGCCTACGATTGCCTCAGGTACCCTCGCTGAACTAATTGAACTCTGTACTTACCTGTTTGGCCAGCTGCCATCCCGCTACGCGGTACGGCCCAGTGGGTCCACACCCCGCTTCGTGACCTTACGCTCTGGCCATGGACTCCGCTGGTCAATTCAAGGGCTTGGCACCCTCCCAAGCCATGCAGGCGGATCTGCTGGATCTCCGAGCTAGGCAGGATCAGCTCCTCGTGGCAGTGGACTCTATGGCGTAGCAGCTAGGGACGCTAGTTGTTTCTCTTCCTGCATCTATGCAAGTCCTTCAAGCCGATCCTCCTGTTACTCATCCTGGCAGTTCCTGTCCGGATCCTCGGTTCTCGCTGCCATTGCCCTCTCGGTTCGATGGAGACGCCAGTGCTTGTCGGGGGTTTCTGAACCAATGCCACATTCATTTTACCCTGCACTCTCGAGCATTTCCGTCAGATGGAGCCAAGATCGCATTCATCATATCCCTCCTGACTGGCAAGGCCCTGGCATGGACTAATCCTATTTGAGAACGTAAGGGACCCGAGATTTCCAGGAGTTCGTGCGAATATTCCGAACTGTTTTTGAGGAGCCTGGGCGAGTCTCATCGGCAGCCACTGCCACCTTCAACCTTCGCCAAGAGGACACCTCCGCGGGCGAGTATACGATCCAGTTTCGGACTCTGGCAGGAGAGCTATCCCGGAACAATGAGGCCTTCGTGGCATCCTATTGGCATGGCCTGTCGTCCGAGATCAAGGATGAACTGGCTGCTCGAGACCTGCCCTCTGCCTCGGACGACTTGATTCTGCTTGCCACTCGGGTAGACATAAGGCTGAGGGAAAGATCTCACGAGGTTCGTCAGGAGCGTCGGCGCCCTAGACTGGCGCCCAACTTTCAGCAACCCCTCTTGCCAGCTTCTTTTGCTTAGCCCGAGGTCCTGATGCAAGTAGACCGACTAAAATTATCGGTCCAGGAGAAACATCCCAGGCGCACCTCTGGAATTTGCTTATATTGCGGCCTCGCTGGCGATGTAGTGCATCTGTGTCCTCACAAACCAAAAAACCCCAGCGCCTAGGTTTGGTTGGAGAGACAACCTTGGGCGTCAACACATTGAATCAAGAACTCTTCCAAACTATTCATTCCCGTAACAATCATTGCTGGCGAGAGGTCCCATCAGGTCACCGCATATCTGGACTCCGGCTCTACAGCCAACTTCGCCTGCCAGGACCTTGTGGATCTCCTACAGTTGCCTACTATCCCACTTGAAAGGCCGCTGATCGTTGCTTCGGTGGATGGACTGCCATTGCCGGACCCAGTTGTGTCCGTAACCAAGCCATTGAGACTCCAAGTGGGAGCCCTTCATGCTGAACTCATCTCCCTGTTCGTCTTATCCAAGGCCGTCACCCCGTGCTGCTGGGTTTACCTTGGCTTCGTCTGCACGCCCCCGTCCTGGATTGGAACTCTGACGAGGTCCTCCAGCGGGGTCCGAAGTATCTTGACCGATGTCTGGTCCATATCCAGTCTCCACAGCCTGCTACTCTTCAGTCTTTGACAGGGTTGCCTTCTTCTTTCTCCATGTTCTGCGATGTCTTCAATAAAAAGGAGGCTGGGACCTTGCCACCACACCGGGCATATGACTGTCCGATCTACCTGGTTCCGGAAGCGTCTCCTCCTCATGGTAGAGTGTACCCTCTCTCCCTGCCAGAGACCCAGTCCATGTCGGCCTACATTAAGAGAACCTGGAGAGGGGTTTCATTCGTAAATCCTCATCCCCGGCCGGAGCAGGGTTCTTCTTTGTTAAAAAGAAAGATGGATCGTTACGTCCTTGCATTGACTACCGAGGCCTAAACCAGATCACGGTGAAGAACAGGTACACCCTGCCTTTGATTTCTGAACTGTTTGATCGCATACGGGGGGCAACATTTTTTTATAAACTAGACCTGCGGGGGGCCTACAATCTGATTCGGATTTGTCGAGGTGACGAATGGAAGACTGCCTTTAATACTCATGATGGGCACTACGAATACTTAGTTATGCCCTTCGGCCTGTGTAACGCCCCCGCAGTATTTCAAGAATTTGTCAATGACATTTTTCGTGATCTCCTTTATGTTTGTGTTGTGGTGTATCTCGATGACATTTAGATTTTTTTCCCCAGATCCAGTAACTCATCAGAGTCATGTCCGCCAGGTGTTGCTCCGTCTAAGAGAGAATCGCCTTTATGCCAAGTTGGAGAAGTGCGTTTTTGAGAAGAAATCTCTATCCTTCCTGGGCTATATTATCTGTGATCAGCGCCTCAAGATGGACCCCCAAAAAGTAAAGGCTGTCCTGGAGTGGCCACGCCCCCAAGGCTTAAGGGCCATACAACGCTTCCTAGCATTCGCCAACTTCTACCGACTGTTCATCCCCAACTTCTCATCTTTGACTGCTCCTATCTCCACCCTCACTAAGAAGGGTATGAATGCTGAAGCCACATTTGAATCCTTAAAGAAAACCTTCACGTCTGCCTCCATTCTGCACCATCCTGATGTATCCCTACAGTTTTCGTTATAGGCGGACGCTTCCTCGGTTGGTGCTGGTGCACTGTTGTTCCAGAAAAGATCAAAAGGCAAGGCTGTGGTATGTGGCTACTATTCCAAGCTGTTTTCTTCCGCAGAGCGCAACTACTCGATTGGGGACCGGGAGTTACTGGCCATCAAGCTGGCTCTGCAGGAGTGGAGACATCTACTGGAGGGCGCGGTTCATCCTATTCTGATCTTCACGGATCACAAGAATTTGACCTATGTACAGACGGCCCAGTGGTTGAATCCTCGCCAAGCCAGGTGGTTTATGTTCTTTGCTCGGTTCCGGTTCTAAATCAACTACCGACCCGCCGACAAGAATGTGAGGGCCGATGCCTTGTCTAGATCTTTTGAAACCGAAGACGCCATGGAATCTCCACAGAATATTATTGACCCATCCTGCATCTTCTCTGTGAATCCCCTGCAAGTTAGAGACATTCCTCCGGGTAGGACTTTTGTACGTCTGGCTGACGGAGGAAAAATTCCTCGCTGGGGTCACAGTTCTAAGCTGGCAGGTCACGCGGGTGCTCGTAAAACCCAAGATCTAATCACCCGTCAGTTCTGGTGGCCCACGCTGCTTAAAGATGTTATGGGCTTTGCCTCCTCATGCACGGTATGCGCACCAAATAAAGTAGCTCACTCCAGACCTGCTGGCCAACCACTGCCCGTTGCCTCGTGGCAGCATGTCGCTATGGACTTTGTCACGGATCTTCCTTCTTCTGTGAGTTGCAGTGTGATCTGGGTGGTGGTGGATCGATTTTCCAAAATGGCTCACTTCATTCCCTTGACCACCCTGCCGTCTGCTACGCGATTGGCTGACCTCTTCATGCAACACATCTTCCGTCTGCATATCTTGCCCCTGCATATTGTCTCGGACAAAGGGGTCCAGTTTACCTCGAAGTTTTGGAGAGCACTCTGCGGCCTCCTCGGTGTAAAATTGGACTTCTGTTTCCATAAGTCCCATAGATCTGAATAGTAGTTACGGAAACAGCGTAACTCGTATGCTGCTCTACTTCCATAACTGACATTCACTGCTATAGGAGTTATGGAAATAGCGCAGCTCAGCGAGTTACGCTGTTTTCTTCCTCATGGTCAAAAATCAGCAGGAACACAGAGAAGTAGAACTGGGTTTAGAGGGCCCCGTTCTAGAGATAGGTGCGGGTCTCAGAGGTGGGACCCGCATCCATCGGACATTTATGACATTTCCTGTGGATATGTCATAAATGTCCCTGATGGGAAAACCCCTATAAGTAAGTCGGAACAACTTACTGCTGCGAGTTCTTTTCAAAACTTAACAAAGAAACGAATGCGCTCCAGACGGACTGACAGATCAACATCAATACTGGCTAACATCACATGCCTCACAAAAGAGAAGCAGTTCCAGCCATCACATTAGGGGTGAGTTAATTAAATGTTTGACCAAATATAGCAGGCAAATTTTTAAGTTCATAATTTTGTATGGCCCGCTTATGAGGTTATAAATATCCAAAATGGCCCTTGGCAGAAAAAAGATTCCCCACCCCTGGCCTAAGCAAACGGTAGGGCTAAGAAGATTTTTTTTTTTTTTATAAAGTTTGTATGAAATTTGGAGCAAGTCCTGGATTATAAATCTCTCATAGTGATGTCATTGATAAGCCACAAGAATGCAGGACTGATATATGTGCAGCTGTGTTCAGCTTGTCTTTCCGTGTACGGCCTAGGCACATGGCAGGGCTAAGAAGATTTTTTTTTTATAAAGATGGATAAAATTTGGAGCAAGTCCTGGATTATAAATCAGTCATGGGAATGTCACTGATAAGATACAGGGATGCCGGACTGATATATGTTCAGCTGGTCCTTCCAGGTGCGGCCTGAGCACACGTCAGTGCTAAGAAGGGAAAAAGTGGCATGCGGCATAATATTACTATAGCTGTGCGAAGTACACCAGGGTAAATATAAGGGCGGTTTAACAACAAGATCAGAATTTCAGCGACGTAAGGTATATTTTAAAACACTTCTTCATGCACATTCCTGGCATCTCGGGGTACGTTTTCCCTTCTTGCCAGTATGGGGAACTTCACTGGGGAAATGTTGCCCTGGCACAATGCGTGTTGCCCCGCTTCCAGAAGTACTGGGAACCTCCCCTTCCTGCTCACCAAATATAAGAGACTTTATTACCACCTCTTGAAATTCCAGAAAAACTCCCCGCTGACCTGAACATCTGAACAGCACGTAAGCATTATAAAATGCTATTTGAATGATGTGTACAGCCAGCTTCTTGTGCCACACCCTTGATTTCTGCATGGAATTGTATGGCAGAAGCACTTGATCTGAGAGATCAACCCCGCCCATATATTTATTGTAATAAAGAATTCAATTGGGTTTGAGGGTCTCCATACTGGTACCTCGTACAGGTATGGGGGTGCCGCCATGGCTATGTATTGTTGTCAATATATGTACATCCCTCTTGTCCTTATACTTGACACACAATAGGTTGTCACTGCATTGTGCTCTGCTCACACCTCTTCTGAATTTTTGCCCGAGCAGCAACCTAGGCGGGCTTCCTTGGTACCTGCGAACCGTGCCGCATGCCACTGTACTTCTGGAAGCAAGGCTCTTGAAAAGTAGTACGCTGGTATAGTAATTATCCAGGTAGAGGTGGTAGCCCTTGTCGAGCAGTGGATGCACCAAACCACACTATCTTGCCGTTAAATCCCAGGAAGGGGGGGCATTCTGTGGGGCGTAATACTGGTGTCCTTCCCTTCATATATTTTAAATTTGTAGGTGTACTCTGATGTGCTTTTGCACAGCTTATACATCTTCACACCATGACTTGCACTTTTACTCGGCAGGTACTGGTGGAATCAAAGCCTCCCTTTAAAATGCACCAGGGACTCATCAACAGCAATGCACTTTTCAGGGGTATATACCTGGGCAAATTTGGCACTGAAATGGTCTAATAGGGGTTTAATTTCAAATAGGCGCTTAAAGCTGGGGTCACCTTGGGGTGTGCACTGTGCATTATCACAGTAATGCAGAAATCTGAGAATTATGCCAAAACTAGTTCTGGTCGTCGCTATGGGGGTGTGGTACAGTATATCAGTGCTCCAGTATGTTCTTATGGATGGCTTACTGAGCACAATACCCCAGAACTTCATCATTTCCATGGCGTCTACAGGGGTCCAAAATGTAGAAATCGGCACAATAAGAATGACAGACCACAACAGAGTTGAAAAAATATATATTCTTTGTAGAAAAATCTTGGTATACAAAATCACTATAACAATAGTGCAAAAAGTATAAAAAGTAGTCATCCCATATGAAGAAGTCCTTTCAGTCAGATCGCATGTATGAGAGGAGGAAAAGGGAGACCAGATAGCAGCGCTGCTAACCTCAAATTGAAAATCCAGAATAAGAGTAATTAGTAATAAAAGGATTTTATTTGGTTTAGGAGGGTTTAGTTAGGCTACGTGTTTCGACTCTGGACCAGCGTCTTCATCAGGCCATATACATTGCATTGTAAGGGGGCAACTTTAAATAGTGGGAGAATGGAGGAAAAAGGGAGAAAAGAACCGCCAAAAAAGGCAGGTCAGGGATCACCTCTGACGTCACATAGGGTCATAAGGATGCAAAGGTCAAGTAAAGAAAAAACAAACATAAAAAAACTAAAAGGGTTAAGTAAAAAACAATCGCTTGAATGGCAATAAATAAATCTGTACATGTCAGAAGGCAATGTACATGTACATATTTATTTATTGCCATTCAAGTCCCATCAGGTTTAATGAGCATTCTGTCAGAATTGTATTCCAACTTGTGTTGAATTCCTTTGGATAATTTTCTTGGAAATGTAATTTCTGAGTAGCCAGATCCCACCAGACTCTTGTTTTGTGAGACGATAATTTTTAAATTTCCCAAAACTGTTCCTGTAAAGCCAAATGATTCACACCTGGATCATCGATATTGCCAAATACCATCGCAACCATCTCCAATCTTCAGCGTTGCAGCTCTGAGGCATAATGCAAGCCTCAAAAGAGAGGAATCAAATTCCAGACCAATGACAAAAATAGCCAAAATTGTATTTATATAAAAATCTACTGGTTTACTGCCAAGCTTAACCACCCTGGTTACATGAATTTCTGAAAAAACAGACTTCATATATTGACAACCCTATATGTCGGGTTTGTGGCATGCACGGATGGATATAACCGTATATAGTCAATAAATATATGTAAGTTACTAATGAGTGGTGCCAGGCGACAATTTTCCTAACTTTTTGTTGTGTCAGAAAACTTCTTTCTCATCTCTTCTGTTTGCGGTCAATTTAATCCTTTGTAAGACTCCAAATCTGCTCCTAACAATGAAGCAAACCTGTATTCATAAGCACTATATATCTTAAAACTTAACAGTTTTAACACGTGGAAATTAACATTTTCAATCCTACCAACTAAATGTTTTCTAAGTCAGTGTAAAAATATTTGTCCATGTGATTAACCCCTAGGCGCACCACGATGCAACTGTACGTCATGGTGGTCAGTGTCTTAGCGCACGAGGACGTACAGTTACTGCACGGTTCCCGATGCACACTGTCAGCAACAGTGTACATCGGGAACTGGGAGGCCAGCTGTCCCGACAGCTAACACTCCACTGTTGCCGATCAGCGGCTCATTGCCGCTGATTTTGGCAATTAAACCCTTAAATGCGGCGATCGATTGCAATCGCCGCATTTTAGGGGTTTCTAGCACATCGGCAGACCTCCCAATGAAATCAAGAGGTTTGCCGATGGTTAGCATGGCGATCGGAGGCCAAGCAAAGGCCTCCGTGTTTGCCATGTACGGAAGCCTATCAGGACCAGCCTCCTGATAGGCTTCCTGTCAGAGTGACAGGAAGCATGCTTCCTACATTATGTGGCTCGTTTAAATGTGGACAATCCAGATGTCTTTGTTGCAAAAATATAGCACATAGAATGAACAGCTTTTCCTCATCGGTAACATCAGAGTCATTTCCAATACAGACATTTTTAAATTGCAAAAGCGAGTATGTAATTTACCTATTGCAATGTCCATGTAATTTACAGTATATCGGTAGGACAACACAAACCCTACGCAATAGAATCAACAAGCACCGTTCTAATGTCAATAAAAGGTGACGGTGTGCATGGGGAACGGGGAGGTCAGCTGTCCACGACAGCTGGCATTCCACTGTTGCCGATCAGTGGCTCATAGCCGCTGATTTCGGCAATTAACCTCTTAAATGTGGTGATCGATTGCAATCAGCGCATTTACGGGATTTGTAGCACATCGGCAGCACCCATGCAATTGTGGGGGTTGCCAATGATTGTGATTGCATCCGAAGGCCAGACAACGGCCTCTGGGTCTGCCATGTATGGAAGCCTATGAGGACTAGCCTCTGGCTGGTCCTCATAGGCTTGCTGTCAGAGTGACTGTGTAGTCACACTGACAGCTGGAATACATTATACTAAGGTAGTGTAATGTATTTTAGTAGCGATCAGTGCATCAGGTAAAAAAAGAAAGTGTAAAAAGTAAAAAAAATAAGTTAAAAAAGTTAATAAAAATGTTTTACAAAAGTATTATTTTTTTTTCCTATAATAAGTATTTGGTATCGTCGCGCTCGTAACGACCAAAACAATAAAACTATAATGTTATTTTTCACGCACGGTGAACACCGCAAAAAAATAAACAAGAAACAATGCCAGAATCCCTATTTTTTGGTCACCACCGCTCCCAAAATATAGAATAAAAAGTGATCAATATATACCCCACAATAGTACCAATAAAAACTACAACTTGTCCCGCAAAAAACAAGCTCTTACACAGCTTTTTTGACTGAAAAATAAAAAAGTTATGGCTCTCAGAATATAGTGACACAAAAAATAAATTATTCTATAAACAAGAGATTTTATTGTGCAAACGCTGCAAAACATAAAAAAAACTATATACATATGGTATCGCCGTAATCATACCGAGCCACAGAATAAAGTAAAACTGTCATTTATAGCTCCTGATGAACGCTGTAACAAATAAAGAATTTAAAACGCCAAAATCACTGTTTTTGGTCACCTTAGCTCTAAATAAAATGTAATAAAAAGTGATCAAAAAGTTGCACCAATAAAAACTACAGCTCGTCCCACCAAAAATAAGCCCTCACACCGCTCAATCGACCCAAAAAAATAATGAAGTTATAAAAATAAGGTTATGGCTCTCAGAATGCGATGATACAAAACATTTTTATTTTTAACAAATAGTTTTTTCTTTGTAAAAGTAGTAAAATATAAAAAAAGTATATGCATTTCGTATCACCGTAATCGACGCAAAATTAAGTTAAGTTGTCTTTTTTACTGCACGGTGAAAGCGGTGAAAACTAAACCCAAAAAACAATGGAGGAATCACAGTTTTTTCAATTTCACCCCGCAAAGAATTTAATTTTCTGTTTCCCAGTACATTATATGGTGTCAATAGAAACTACAACGTTTCCTGCAAAAAATAAACCCTCACACCACTCTATTGATGGAAAAATAAAAACTTTATGGTGTATGGAAGGCGGGGAGTGAAAAACAAACGGAAAAGCAAAAAAGGATCAATCCTGCAAAGGTTAATAAACTTCTAATTAAAAAAAACCATTATTACAACATGTGGGGTATTGTTGTACTCGGGACATATTACGTTACAAATGTTGGGTGGCTTTTTCTCCTTTATCCCTTGTGAAAATGAAAAAATTCTACATTTTAGTAGACAAAAATTTTGATATTCACGGCCTAATTCCACTAAATTCTGCAAAAAAATTGTGGGGTCAAAACGCTAACTATACCCCTACAAAAATTCCTTGAGAGGTGTAGTTTCCCAAATGCGGTCATTTTTGGGGTGTTTCTACTGTTTTAGTCTTTCCAGTGCATTGCAAACGCAACATGGCACTGGAAACCAATCCAGCAAAATCTGCGCTCCAAAATCCAAATGGTGCTCCTTCCATTCTGAGCCCTGCTGTGGGTCCAAACAGCAGTTTATTACCACATATGGGATATTTTCGTAATTGGGAGAAGATGTTTTACAAATGTTGGGGTGCATTTTCATATGACAAATTTCTATGTTTATTTTTATAATAAAAGTCGATTTTCATAGACTAACTCCAATAAATACAGCAAAAGACGAGTGGGATCAAAATGCTAACTATACACCTAGATAAATTCCTTGAGGGTTGTAGTTTCCAAAATGGGGTCACTTTTGGGGGGTTTCCACTGTTTTGGCACCACAAGACCTCTTCAAACCTGGCATGGTGCCTAAGATATAATCTAAAAAAAAAAGGAGGCTCCAAAATCCTCTAGGTGCTCCTTTGTTTCTGGGGCCGGTGTTTCAGTCCATTAGGACACTAGGGCCACATGTGGCCTATTTCTAAAAACTCCAGAATCTGTGCAATAAATATTGATTTGCGTTTCTCTGGAAAAACCTTCTGTGTTACAGAATTTGTTTTAGTTAGGGCTTATTCAGACTAACGTGATATACGTCTGTGCAACCCGCGTGATTTTCACGCGCCTCGCACAGACCTATATTAGTCTATGGGGCCATGCAGACAGTCCGTGATTTTTACGCAGCGTGAGTCCGCTGCGTAAAACTCACGACATGTTCATTCTTTGTGCGTATTTCGCGCATCACGCACCCATTGACTTCAATTAAAATCACGCGCACCACGCGGAAGCACTTCAGTGGGACGCGCGTGATTCGCGCAACAGCAGTAAAACTATGAATGTAAACAGAAAAGCACCACATGCTTTTCTGTTTACGAACATCCAAACGGAGTGTCATAATGATGGCGGCTGCGCGAAAATCGCATTATACGGGGCTGACACACGGAGCTGTTAAGTGCCTTTTGCGTGCGCAAAATGCCGCGTTATTTGCGTGCGCAAAACGCACACGCTCGTGTGAATCCGGCCTAAGGGTTAAACTTTCTGAATGCTGTTTTGAATACTTTAAGGGGTGCAGTTTTTAAAATGGGGTGATTTTATTGGGGGATTCTAATATATAAAGCTCTCAAAACCACTTCAGAACTAAACTGGTACCTGTAAAAATAGCCTTTTTACATTTTCTTGAAAATGTGAGAAATTGCTGATAAAGTTCTTACCTTAACGTCCTAGAAAATAAAAGGACGTTCAAAAAATGATGCAAACATAAAGTAGACATATGGGAAATGTTAAAGGGAATGTGTCGCAAATTAAACCTTTTTTTTTTAAGTGTCGTTACTTATTTCTATTATATTTTTTACGTTTTTTGCTGTATTTTATTTTTTTTTCCATATGGTGGAAAGTATTAAAAATTAAATAAAAATTTGACATGTTTTTCAATGTTGGCCACCAGGGGGAGCACTTCCCAGAATTACAGCAAGGTGAATAAGGCAAAGCAACCTGACTCACAGCTGCTGTAAATGTGGGAGGGAACCTCACCCCCCCCCCCCTCTCACAAGCCAGGTAAAGGTGTCTTCAAATTGCTAAGCAGTGTCTGGCAGCCATATTGGGTGTGATTCTGCAGCTGGAAGAAGTTATAGGACACACCAAAAGGCTAAGTGTAAAGGATCTGCCAGGCACAGCGGGGTTAACTCCCAGAACTAATCAGTCAGCACCTGAGAATACATCCCTGAGACTGACTCCTGCTTCCACCATTCAGGCTGGCAGGCTTAGGAGTGGGAGAGCCTATCGTAACCTGGCCAGACTCAGCTAGCTCCCGCCCTCGGTCTATTTAAGCCTGCCCTTCCTGTCCCTCGGTGCTTGTTATCGCTTGTGTTTCCCTCCTTGTGGTTTCCTGGCCCAGCTACAGCTCCTGCTATTTTTGATCCTGCTCCATACAGACCCTGGCTTACCGACTACTCTTCTGTTTTTCGTTTGGTACCTCGCACACTCCTGGCTTGACTCTGCTCGTTCACCACTCTGGTTGCTCACGGTGTTGCCGTGGGCAACGGCCCCTTTTCCTTGCTTGTGTTCCTTGTATGTTTGTCGTGTTTGTCGTGCACTTACTGAGCGCAGGGACCGCCGCCCAGTTGTACCCCGTCGCCTAGGGCGGGTCGTTGCAAGTAGGCAGGGACAGAGTGGCGGGTAGATTAGGGCTCACTTGTCCGTCTCCCTACCCCCTGCCATTACACTAAGTGTATGTTCACACGCTTACTAAACAAAGGGAAAACAGATCCTGATTTTCAGCCATTTTTTAATCAAACTCGCGTTTTTTAACGGCCGTTTTTGGAGCTGTTTTTCTATAAAGTCAATGAAAAACTGCTCCAAAAACGTCCCAAGAAGTGATGTGCACTTCATTTTGGTCGGGCATCTTTTTACGTGCCGTTTTTGGAAAACTACCACGTAAAAAACGCCCTGTCGGAACAGAATGCCGTATTTCCCATTGAAATCAATGGGCAAATGCTTGTAGGCGTTCTGCTTCCGATTTTTCAGCTGAAAACATTGTGTGTGAACATACCCCTAGGGTATGTGCACACGCTAACTGCATTTACATCTGAAATTACGGAGCTGTTTTCAGGAGAAAACAGCTCCGTCATTTCAGACGTAATTGCTCGTACTCGCGTTTTGCGATGCGTCAATTACGGCCGTAATTTGGAGCTGTTCTTCATTGAATTCAATGAAAAACGGCTCAAATTACGTCCCAAGAAGTGTCCTGCATATAATGTATATAAGTGTAGTGCACTTCTTTGCCGAGGCTGTTATTTTACGTGCCGTCTTTTGACAGCGACGCGTAAAATTACAGGTCGTCGGCACAGTACGTCGGCAAAATCATTCAAATGAATGGGCAGATGTTTGGCGACGTATTGGAGCCGTCTTTTCAGGCGTAAATCGAGGCGTAAAACGCCTCGTTTACGCCTGAAAATAGGTCGTGTGAACCCAGCCTTAGAATGATGAAAGTGAAGTGAATGACTTTTCAGTTGACCGGTTCACACGCCGTGTATTTGACATGTTTTTTTTTTGCACATTTTACGTGCAAAAAAAACACATAAAAAACGCTTGATTACACTTGATTTTGTGTGTTTGGGGGATGTGTGTGTGTGTGTGTGTGTGTGTGTGTTCTCGCCGCTGATTCTTCAAAACAGCTGATAAGCGGCTATGAAGTATCAGCGGCGCCCGTGCACACTCCACTCTGCCACACACACACGGGAAAAGTCTTAAAGGGGTCGTCCAGGAAAACATGGCGCCGCACCTGTCCTCAGGTCGTGTGTGGTATTACAGCTCTGTCCTATTCACTTCAATGGAGGTGAACTGCAATACCAGACACAACCTGAGGACAGGTGCGGCGCTGTCTCCAATCCGGACACCCCTTCTGTCCTGAGATGACCCGACGGGGGAGGCGGGTGTCAGAGCCACCCACCGCCATCACCGCAGACAGAACCACACAACTATGGCATGAGGGCAGGGCTTGTCCTGAGTGCACTGTCTCTTGTTATGGACAGAGTTATAGTCACATGAACCCCGTCTGATGAACCGGTAACCTAGGTCCGATCACATGACAGAGGGGGTCACCAAAAACCCTGTGCACCCTCAGCCCGTCCATCCAGCCCTTTCCTGGTTATATCTGCGTCTGGGAAAGCTGGGTGACCACCATTACCCCTCCTACTGGAGTGTTTAGGGATGTGACTAATGAACCTCTCACACTCCAGTAGGAGGGGTAAAGGTGGTCACCCAGCTTTCCCAGACCCCTGAACGGTAAATTTCTCTAGTTGTCCTGAGACTGTTTGGGGATGTGACTAATGAACCTCTCAGTCTCAGCACAACTAGAGAGATTTATCATTCAGGGGTCTGGAAAAGCTGGGTGACCACCATTACCCCTCCTAGTGGAGTGTGTTTGGGGATGTGACTAATGAATATCACACTTCAGTAGGAGGGGTAATGGTGGTCACCCAGCTTTCCCAGACCCCTGAATGGTAAATCTCTCTAATTGCGCTGAGACTGAGAGGTTCATTAGTCACATCCCCAAACAGTCTCAGCAGAACTAGAGAGACTTACCGTTCAGGGCTTTCCCAGTACAGTTTCATCGTGTGTCCTTCACACAAGGGAGGGAGGGAAGGGCCGTCGGGGGGGGGGGGCGTCGGGGGAGGGCGTCGGGGGAGGGGGAGCGTTGGGTGGGGGGCCCGTCGGGGGTCACGAGAGCGGGGGTCTGTGAGGTAGAGAGTGGGACATGCAGAGACACACATCTTACCTGCAGTGCAGCTGGTCTTCAAGATGGCGCCTGATCTGCTCTGTCTGACTCTGACCTGCGTCTGCGCAGGACAGAGCCATAGTGCAAAGTCAATGGGACGGGTCCCGTTCATTGACTCCTATGGACTGTAGCTGCCGTATTCCATGTCTGTATGTGTCGTTAATCGACACATACAGAAATGGAAAAAAAAATGGCAGCCCCCATAGGGAAGAAAAAGTGTAAAAATAAAAAAAAGTAACACACAAACACACAAATTAATACAAACGTTTTTAATAAAACACTAACATCAAACTGATATTAAATTTTTTTTTGGGGTGACACTGTTCCTTTAACTAGTGACTATTTTGTGGGGTAATACTATCTGTTTTACAAGAAGATCGATTTATATTTAGAAAAATGCTAATTTTTGCACATTTTGGTGTGTTTCACTAATAAATATAAAATTTATCGACCAAATGTTTCCACTAACATAAAGTACAATATGTCACGAGAAAACAATCTCAGAATCGCTTGGATAGGTAAAAGCATTCCCAAGAAATTACCACATAAAGTGACACGTCAGATTTAAAAAAATTGGCTGTGCCACAAGGCGAAAACAGGCTGCGTCCTCAATGGCGGATCATCATAGGGCGTTTTGGGCGGCCGCCCGGGGTGCCCATGGCAAATGCATTGTGTATGTCCATGCACGATGAAACTGCATTGTGTATGTCCTGCAAAAGGACCTTTAGACATAAGGTCACATGACCTAATCTCTGAAGTTCTTACTACTGCTTAGAGAACTGCTGGTCACATGACCGCACTTCCTTGAACAGCAGCAAAATTCCATAGAGAAGACTGAGGTGAGCTGCTATGTAAGTATAAGGGGATGGATTTGTTTAAGGGGTCTGTATTTAGGGGTCTGTATTTAGGGGGTCTGGTATGGGGTCTGTATTTAGGTTTGGCGTCTGTATTAGTTTAAGGGGTCGGAGGTCTGTATATTTGGGGGTCTGTTAGTTTAAGGGGTCTGTATTTGGGGGGGTCTGTATTAGTTTAGGGGTCTGGTCTGGGGTCTGTATTAGATTAGGGGGTCTGGTCTGGGTTCTGTATTACTTAAGGGAGTCAGGTCTCGGGTCATTATTAGTGTAGGTGGTCAGGTCTGGTGTCTGTATTTAAGGGTCTGGTCTGAGATCTGTATTTATTTAGAGTGCTTGTTCTGGGGTCTGTATTTATTTAGGGGTGATCTGGTCTGGGGACTGCAATAGTTTAGAAGGTCTGGAGTCTGTATGTATTCTATGATCTAGTCTGGGGTCCAAATTTATTAGTCTAAGTAAAAGGGGTTGTCCATGCACATCGATAGGTCATCAGTATAAAAAAACAGTCCATGCCCGGACAACCCCTTTAATGTATGGGCCTGGGCCTTGGTGTCTAAATTTGTGTGTTTCTATAGAGGCTGGAAATGGCTGCAGAAGTGATGGGCAAAGATGTCTCATCAGGAGAAGTCACCATAAAGAGTCTGCGTTAGATGGAGAAGAAAAAAAACGACTCCCATCAGAGAAGACATCACCTGTGAGTCACTGGATCTATAAAGGATCTGTCCCCTCTGCTGACATATCTGTTGTAGGAAATCCTTGTATTCTACATATCTTTGTGTACCCAGGACTAATAGACCAATACGTGTTACCATTCCCATTGTCAGGAGGGTGTGTCCCAGAACAGTGTGATACTGTCAGAGATGGTTGGAGACTGTCAGTATGTAGGGACACAGTCCTTTGACAAGGGGAATCGTAACAACCATTTGTCAATGTTCACACAGAAAGGTGGTATTCACTACAGACACGGCAGAGTAGAGGTGGGGAAGGGGGGTCCCAAGTTTGTGGAATAGCCCAGGGCCTATGGTCTACTTAATCCGCCACTGTGCATCCTGAAGGGGTTAATTAGTTTCAGCCTAAAATCCAAATGGATCCAATTACAGAAAAGTAGTGAACTCTTGTTTAATAGGATCAGATTATTTTTGGCAAGAGATAGATGGATGAAACACAGATTGATTATACACCCATGTAAATGTGATCTTCAATTTACCTTGCACAATGGTGCCAGGATACAAACAACGATATTGCTGACTCCAGTATGCTGCAATTCTTGTTCCTTCAAGTAGATAGCGGACAGAGGGTGGTTTTACATCTATGATCTAGTAATGACAAAAAGAATACAAATAATTTTAACATCTTAGTGACCTTACTTACTTATTACTTACTTATTTTAGGCCTTAATGACCAAGCATTTTTTGGGGTTTTTCATCGTCTCATTCAAAGAAATATATAACTTTTCTATTATTTCGTTGACATAGCTGTATGACGACTTGTTTTTTTGCAGTATGGGTTGTATTTTTTTATGACACATACTGTACATACACATAATATTTTTTTTTTATTAACTTTTTTGGGGGGAAGAATGGAAAAAAACAGCAATTTCGCCATTGTTCTATGCGTTTTAAATGTACATCGTTCACTGTGCATTGTAAATAACATGTTAACTCTATTCTGTGGGTTAGGCCTCATTCACACGAGCGTGAATCAAGTCCGTGTACTGTGCGTTGAAACAACGCACAGCACACGGACCCATTGATTTTAATGGGGCCATTCACACAAGCAGGATTTTTCACGCAGCGAGAGTCCGTTGCGTGAAACTCACTGCATGTCCTATATCGGTGCGTTATCACGCACCTACGCGCCCGTTGAAGTCAATGGGTGCGTGAAAACCACGCACCACACACGGATGCACATGCGTGTATGGTGTGTGATTTACGCATCAATTCAATTGAAAATAATAATAATAAAAAAAAGTGCTTTGCGAGTGCGTGAATAACGCGTGCCACTCGCAAAGCACACTGATGCATAACACAACACACACAGACCAGAGTCACGCGCGTTTTCCACGCACGTGAATCTGATACGCTCATGTGAATGAGGCCTATGTACGATTGCTGCGATACCACGTATGTATAGTTTTTCATGTTTTATTACTTTGGCACAATAAAAACACCTTTAAACTAAAGTATTTTAGTTTTCCAAGAGCCATAACTTTTTTATTTTTCTGCCGATGTAGTCATATTTAACCCCTTCCCGACATTTTCCGTATGGATACGTCTTGGAAAGCTAGTGCTTCCCGCATTTTGCCGTATCCATACGACAAATGGTGGACACCGGCTCAGAAGCTGAGTCGGTGCCACCATCGCCAGATGTCAACAGTATCTTACAGCTGACATCCAGCTGTCAGCAGTATCTTACAGCTGACATCCAGCTGTAATGGCGGGGACCGAAATTAGCTTTGAGTCCCGCCATTAACCCCTTAAATGCAGAGCTCAAGCGCGATCACTGCATTTAAGCTGTTTGCAGCTCATCGGAACCCCAGCGATGAAATTCCTGGGGTTCTAGTGGCTGAAATGGCAACCGGAGGCCAAATGCTGGCCTCCCGGTCTGCCTAGCATGAAAAACTTCCAGCTCCCAACCGGCGGTGGGGCCTGAAAGGCTTACGCAGCCACGGAAAGATGGCGCTGGCTCAGGACCTGAGCCGGCGTCATCAGCGGTGGATGTAAGCTGTATGTTACAGCTGACATCCACCTGTAACAGCAGGAACCAGAGCTAGCTCCGGTCCCTGCCATTAACCTCTTTGAAGCAGTGATCGCAAGCGATCGCTGCATCTTAATGGTTGCTAGCAGATCGCCAGCCCTGCAATGCAATCAGGGCTGCCGATGCTGCTATGGCAAAAGGAAATCTAATAATGGCCTCCTGCTCTGCCATTACGGAAGCCGATTAGGCCCCGTCAGGAGGCAAAGCCTAATCGGCTTGCAGTCAGTGAATGACTGACAGATCTAATACATTGCACCACATAGGTAGTACAATGTATTAGAAAAAAAAAATCTGACAGATGGGCCTTCAAGTCCTCTAGTGGGACTTCAAAAAAAGTGTAAAAAAAAGTGTAAATAGAGTGTAAAAAAAAAGTTTTAAAACATATAATAAAAGTTTCAAGTAATAAAAGAAAACACAATTGCCCCCACATTATAAACGGAACCCCAGCAATATTCAAACAAATCTACTAACAAGCAAATCCACGCTCCAAAAGCCAAATGGTGTTACCTCCCCTCTGAACCCTACAGCGTACCCAAACAGCAGTTTACTTCCCCATATATGGCATCGCCATACCCGGGAGAACCCTTTTAACAATTTTTGGGGTGTGTGCTTCACAATTTTTGGGGTGTGTGCCTCCAGTGGCACAAGCTGGGCATGACATATTTGCCACTGAAAAAGCATATCTAGAGACAATTTGAAATTTTTACTTTGCACCATCCGCAGCGCAATCATTTATGGAAAATACTTGTGGGGTGAAGATGCTCACTACACCTCTTAATAAATGCCTTGAGAGGTGCAGTTTCCAAAATGGGGTCAATTCTCAGGGGTTTCTTTTACTATTTCACATCAGAGCTCTGCAATTGTGAACCAATACTTTGTAAATCGCCAAATTAGGCCTCAATTTTACATGGTACTCTTTCACTCCTGAGCCCTGTCAAATGTCCAGGCAAAAGATTAGGGCCACATGTAGGGTGTTTCTAAAACCGGGAAATACAGCATAATAATTAGAGAGCACCACATATTGGCAAATATATGGAAAAAATCCCATTTTCACTCTGCAACATCGAGTGCACACTAATTTCTGCAAAACACCTGCGGTGTTAACATGCTCACTACACCCATAGGTGAATACCTTGAGGGGTGTAGTTTCCAGAATGTGGTCACTTCTGGGGGGTTTCCACTGCGTTGGTCCCACAGGGGCTTTGCAAATGCAACATAGCACCCAAAAACCAATCCAGTAAAATCTGCACTCCAAAAGCCAAAGGCACTCCTTCCCTTCTGAGCCCTACTGTGTGCCCGAAAAGCATATTTGCCACATATAGGGTAGTGCCGTACTCGGGAGAAATTGCTTTACAAATTTTGCGGTACTTTTTCTCCTTTAGACCTTGTGGAAATGAAAAAAACAATTAGCTAAAGCTACATTTTCTTTGAAAAAATTTAGATTTTAATTTTTACGGCCTAATTCCAATAATTTCTGCAAAAAACCTGTGCCCTCAAAATGCTCACAATACCTCTAGATAAATTCCTCAATGGGTGTAGTTTCAAAAATGGGAACACTTGTGGGGGGGGGGGGTCCACTCTTTTGTCCCCTCAGGGGCTTTGCAAATGCGACATGGCCTCCGCAAACCATTCCTGCTAAATTTGAGCACCAAAAGCAATATAGCACTCTTTCCCTTTTAAGCCCTGCTGTGTGTCCAAACAGCCGTTTATGACCACATGTGGGGTATTGTTTTACTCAGGAGCAATTGCTTTACAAATTTTGCATTGCTTTTTCTCCTTTAGTCCTTGTGAAAATGAAAAAAAAAATAGCTAAACCTACATTTTCTTTGAAAAAACGTAGCTTTTAATTTTTCCAATTTCTGCAATTAACCTGTGGCGTCAAAATGCTCACTATACCCCCAGGTAATTTCCTTTAGGTGTGTGTTTTGCCAAATGGGGTCGCTTTTGGGGGATTTCCACTGTTTTGGCACCGCAAGAGCCCTTTTAAACCTGACATGGTGCCTAAAATATATTCTAATAAAAAGAAGGCCCCAAAATCCTCTAGGTGCTCTTTTGCTTCTGAGGCTTGTGCTTCAGTCTATTACCACACTAGGGCCACATGTGGGATATTTCCTAAATCTGCAGAACCTGGGCAATAAATATTGAGTTGCGTTTCTCTGGTAAAACCTTTTGTGTTACAAAAAAATTGAATAAAAATTAATTTCTACAAAAAGAAATAAAATTTGTAAAATATCACCTCTACTTTGCTTTAATTTCTGTGAAACGTCTAAAGGATTAATAAACTTTCTAAATGCTGTTTTGAATACTTTGAGGGGTGAAGTTTTTAAAATGGGGTGACTTATTGGGGGTTTCTAATATATAAGGCCCTCAAAGCCTCTTCACATCTGAACTGGTCCCTGCAAAAATAGCCTTTTGAAGTTCTTTTGAAAATGTGAGAAATTGGTGCTAAAGTTCTAAGCCTTGTAACATCCTAGAAAAATATAAAGATGTTCAAAAAACGATGCCAATCTAAAGTAGACATATGGGGGATGTTAATTAGCAACAATTTTGTATACAGATACATTTAAATGTAGAAAAATGCAAATTTTTGCAATTTTTTGCAAAATTTAGGTGTTTTTCACAATTAAATATTGAATGTATCAAGAAACTTTTGTCAGTAACATAAAGTCCAATGCGTCACGAGAAAACAATCTCAGAATCGCTTGGATAGTTAAAAGCATTCCAAAGTTATTACCACATAAATTGAAACAAGAAGGTCAGGAAGGTCAAAAGTGGCCAAAGAGGGAAGGGGTTAAGCTTTTTGCTGGAGATGTCATTTTTATTGTTCTTCTTGTGAGTTAAACAAAATGTTAACTTTATAGTTTGGATGTATGTGGATTATATGTGTATTTTTTTTTATATTTTCACTAAATAAAGCCACTTTTTATTAAAAAAAAATGTTTTTTTTTTGTTTTTTTTACTGTTCACTTTTTTTTAATCTGTTTTATTTCACATTATTTTATTATTTTTTAGTTCCACTTGGAGACTTCACAATGTGATTTTTTTATTGCTGATATGGTGCTTTGTTATACTTAGTATATCAAAGCATTATTGCCTGTCAGTGTAAAACGGACAGGCAATATATTAGGCCTGGGATAGAGCCATGGCAAGTCTGGGGGCCTTTATTAGGCCCACCAGCTACCATAACAATCCATCGGTGACCCGCGTTTGCATTTTTACAGGCCACCATTGGGTGACAGAAAGAGCCCCCTCCCTATTTAAACCACTTAGATGCTGCGGTAGCTATTGTACTGTTGCGACCAAAGTAAACTTCCATCACAACAGTTAGATCAGGAGTCCAGATGACTTCAGACAGCCAAACCCCTGCTCCTGACCGCATGGGACACCTGTGCAGGATTAAGACTAGGTCACCGTAAAAGGTGGTGGCGGCCTATTCTAAGGTCGGTTAGTGACAGCCTTGAAACAGATAAACTTCCTTAGGTGAGCAAATATCCACAAACAAAATTTGGAGCTTGATAATGTGTTGTCTTTTCTCATTTTCAGTACTTCATAATAGTAATAATCTTTACTTACATAGCGCCACATATTCCGCAGCGCTTTATAATTTACAGGGAAATGTACAAACAAAATTAGATACTACATAATAACAAACTAATTAACAAATCAAACGAAATGAGTGAGGTTCCTGCTAGCAAGAGCTTACAATCTATGAAGAAAAGTGTTTAGTACAATCGTCCAGCCATCTTTTATACAAAATTGAGTAGTACACATAGCTGCATGAGCCAGTCACCAGCCAGTATCTGTGTATGCACAGATATAAAGTGCATTAGGGTGCAAGGAGTGTATGGAATACTGTTAAATTAAGCAGTTAGGTATTGAAAAATAATGGTGAGAATAGGACAGGAATAATTTTATGCAATGCAGTAGGCTTGCTTAAATGCAGTAGGCTTGCTTAACCCCTTAGGGTATGTGCACACGCTAGCTGTCATTTACGTGTGAAAAGACAAACTGTTTTCAAGAGAAAACAGCTGCCTCGTTTCACACGTAAATGCTCCGCCTCGCATTTTGCGAGGCGTCTGAGACGCTCTTAAATCTTGAGCTGTGCTTCATTGAGTTCAATGAAGAACAGCTCAAATTACGTGGCAAAGAAGTGTCCTGCACTTCTTTGCCGATGCAGTCCATTTACGCGTCGTCGTTTGACAGCTGTCAAACGACGACGCGTAAATTACAGGTTGTCTGCACAGTACGTCGGCAAACCCATTCAAATGAATGGGCAGATGTTTGCCGACGTACTGGAGACGTATTTTCAGACGTAAAACGAGGCATAATACGCCTCGTTTATGTCTGAAAATAGGTCGTGTGAACCCAGCCTTAAGGATGCAGGCTTGTTTTGTCCTTAAAGCTCAGAGCCCATTTTTCAAATCTGACATATTTCATTTTATGTGGTAATAATGTCGGAATGCTTAAACCTATACAAGCGATTCTGAGATTGTTTTCTTGTGACACATTGGGCTTCATGTTCGTGGTAAAATGTGGTCGATATATTAAGTGTTTATTGGTGAAAAATTGCAAAATTTAGAGAAAATGTTTAAAAAATAGCATTTTTCAGAATTTAAATACATCTGCTTGTTAAACAGAGGGTTATACCACCCAAAATAGTTACTAGTTCACATTTCCCATATGTCTACTTTAGATTTGCATCGTTTTTTGAGAATTATTTTATTTTTCTTGGACGTTACAAGGCTTAGAACATAAACAGCAGTTTCTCATATTTTTAAGAAAATTTCAAAAGCCTTTTTTTTAAGGTACCTGTTCAGTTCTGAAGTGACTTTGAG
This sequence comes from Rhinoderma darwinii, assembly GCF_050947455.1. NCBI lineage: Eukaryota > Metazoa > Chordata > Amphibia > Anura > Rhinodermatidae > Rhinoderma > Rhinoderma darwinii. The sequence continues at coordinate 84,919,750 of NC_134692.1, read as the reverse complement.
GGGCCTATGTATTAGAAACCCTGATAAAACACCCCATTTTAAAAACTAGACCCCTCAAAGTATTCAAAACAGCATTTAGAAAGTTTTTTAACCCTTCAGGCATTTCACAAGAATTAAAGCAGAGGTGACATTTGCAAATTTCATTTTTCTTGCTGAATTTCAATTTTATTTAAAAAAAATTCTCTAACACAGAAGGTTTTACCAGAGAAATACTACTAAATATGTATTGTCCAGATTCTGCAGTTTTTAGAAATGTCCCACATGTGGCTCTAGTGTGCTCGTGGAATAAAACACAAGCCCTAGAAGCAAAGAAGCACCTAGTGCATTTTGAGGCCTCTTTTTTATTAGAATATATTTTAGGCAGCATGCCAGGTTTGAAGAGGTGTTGAGGTGCCAAAACAGTAGGAATCCCCCAATAGTGACCCCATTTTGGAAACTGCACCCCTCAAGGAATTCATTTATGGTTGTTGTTACCATTTTGACCGCACAGTTTTTTCACAGCACCTATTTGAATTGGGCTGTGAAATAAAAAAAATACAATTTTTTCCAATATGGTGTCATTTCTGATCAAAATTTCTTATTTTCACAGGGAACAAAATACCCCATTTTGTTGCCCAATTTGTCCTTAGTGCGGCAATACCCCATTTGTGGTGATAAACTACCGTTTGGGCCCATGGGAGGGCTCAGAAGGAAAAGAGCGCCATGTGTTTGTTGGAGTCCAGATTTTGCTGGATTGGTTTTCGGGTGCCATGTCGCATTTGCAGAGCCCCAGAGGTATCAAAGCAATGGAAACCCACCAGAAGTGACCCCATTTTGGAAACTACACCCCTCAAGGAATTCAAATATGGTGGTTGTTACAAATTTGACCGCACAGTTTTTTCACAGCACCTATTTGAATTGGGCTGTGAAATGAAAAAAATTTAATTTTTTCCAATAATATATAATTTTTTCATCAAAATTTCTTACTTTCACAGGGAACAAAATACCCCATTTTGTTGCCCAATTTCTCCTGAGTGCGACAATACCCCATTTGTGGCGATAAACTGACGTTTGGGCCCATGGGAGGGCTCAGAAGGAAATTAGCACTATTTGTTCTTTGGAGTGCAGATTTTACTGGTTTGGTTTTCGGGTGCCATGTCGCATTTGCAGAGCCCCAGAGGTATCAAAGCAATGGAAACTCACTAGAAGTGACCCCATTTTGGAAACTACACCCCTCAAGGAATTCATTTATGGGTGTTGTGACCATTTTGACCCCATAGTTTTTTCACAGAACTTATTTGAATTGGGCTGGGAATTAAAACAAAATAAATTTTTTCCAATAATATGTAGTTTTGGCTGAAAATTTCTTATTTTCACAAGAAATAAAATACCCCATTCTGTTGCGCTATTTGTCCAGAGTGCAGCAATACCCATTTGTGTTGATAAACTGCCGTTTGGGCCCATGGGAGGGCTCAGAAAGAAAGGACCACCATTTGGCCTACTGGGGATTTTCTGGTGCGGAGTCATGTATGCAGAAGCCCCTGCGGTACCAGTACAGTTGAAACCCGCAAGAAGTGACCCCGTTTCAAAAACTACACCCTTGAGGCATTCATCTAGAGGTGTAGTGAGCATTTTGACCGGAGACATACACCCCATAAACTATAATGTGGGTTCTCACGGGTATGGCAATACCCTTCATGTGGCTGTTATCAGCTGCCTGGGCACATAGCAGGGCTCAGAAGGGAAAGATGAGGGGGATAAGCTGTGCGGAGTGCATCAGGGTAAGTAAAATTGGGGTAAATTATAAACCAAGGGATGTATGATGAATTTTAAAACACTTTCATACAGAGCTCTGGTTTTTTGGGACACGCGTCACATTGATATATTGTGTCCTCCCTTATAGCAGACTTTGCACCTCTTTTGACTTTTTCCCTTCTTGCCAGTTTGGGGAACTTCTCCTGGAAAGTGTTGCCCTTGTAGGATGCGTGTAGCCTCGCTTCCAGAAGTACTGGGTGCCCCCCCCCCCTTCCTGGTCCCTAAAGATTAGGTTCTTGATAACCACCTCTTGAAATTCAAGGAAAGTTCCCCTCTGGCCTGTACATCGACGTAGCACGTACACATTGTACAAAGCCATCGGTATGATATGCACGGCCAGCTTCTTATACCACACAGCATGGCGCTGTAGGGCTACAGGACTTGATCTGACAAGTCCACCCCTCCCATGTACCTATTGTAGTCCAGGATGCAGTCTGGTTTGGGGGTCTCTGTACTGGTACCTCCTACTGGTACATGGGTACTGGTGTGGCATCTCTCTTGTCTTGTACTTGACACACAATATGTTGCTGCTAGAATGTGCCCTGCTCTCACCCCTTCTTGTTTGACCAAGCAGAGTCTTAGGGAGGCCGCTCAGATTTCTTCTAGCAGTGCCGCATGCCGCAGTACCTCTGGAAGCGAGGCAGTTGAAGAGTGGGATGCTGGTATAAAAATTATCCAGGTAGAGGTGGTAACCCTGGTCCAGCAGTGGGTGCACCAAATCCCACACAATTTTTGCATTAACTCCCAGTAAGGGGGGGGGGGGCATTATGGGGGTTGAATACTGGTGCCCTTCCCTTTATATATCCTAAATTTGTAGGTATACCCTGACGCACTCTCGCACAGCTTATACATCTTCACGCCATACCTTGCCCTCTTACTCGGCAGGTACTGGCGGTATTGCACCCTCCCTTTAAAATCTACCAAGGACTCATCAATAGAAATACACTTCTCGGGGTGTTTGCTTGGCAAAACTGGGCACTGAAACGGTCTAATAGGGGTCTCCGTTTATACAAACGGTCAAAACTGGGGTCATCTCGGTGTGGGCACGACTCATTATCAGTATAATGTAAGAAGCGAAGTATTGCCTAATTTATTTATTTTGTTAGGTTCCAGTTCAGTTCTGAAGTTGCTTTGAGGGACCTATATATTAGAAACCCCTATGAAATACCCCATTTTAGAAACTAGACCCCTCAAAGTAGTCACAACAGCATTTAGAAAGTTTATGAACCCTTTAGGTGTTTCACGGGAATTTAGAGCAAAGTAGAGGTCAAATGTAAACATTTTTTTGGTCAGAAAATCCTCTTTATACAATTTTTTTTATAACACAAAAGGTTTCATCAGAGAAACACAACTAAATGCTTATTGCCCAGATTCTGTAGTTTTGAGATATATCCCACATGTGGCCCTAGTGCGGTAATGGACTGAAGCACCGGCCTCAGAAGCAAAGGAGGACCTAGTGGATTTTGAGCCCTCCTTTTTATTAGGCACCATGTCCGGTTTGAAGAGGTCTTGTGGTACCAAAACCGTGGAAAACCCCCAAAAGTGACCCCATTTTGGAAACTAGACCCCTTGAGGAATTCATTGCAGTTTTCATGGGGTGCATGCGACATTTTGATCAGTTTTTATTCTATTTTTAAGTGGTGTGGTGACTAAAAAACAGCAATTCTACTATTGTTTTTTTATTCTATTTTTTTTACAGCGTTCACCGTGCGCTATAAATGACATATTCACTTTATTCTGCGGGGCGATACGATTACGGCGATACCATATGTTTATAGTTTTTTTATGTCTTATGGCGTTTACACAATAAAATACTTTTTGTAAAATATCATTTACTTTTTGTGTTACCTTATTCTAAGAGCCATAACTTTTTTATTTTTCCATCAAGAAAGCCGTGCGAGGACTTATTTTTTGCGTAACGAACTGTAGTTTCGATCAGTACCATTTTTAGGTAGATGCGACTTTTTAATCTCTTTTTATTCCATTTTTTGGGAGGTGAAGTGACCAAACAATTGTGATTCTGGTACGGTTTATTATTATTTTCTTTCACGGCGTTCACCACGCGGAATAAATAACGAAATAATTTTATAGTTCAGGCCGTTGCGGACGCGGCAATACCAATTATGAATAGTTTATTTGTTTGTTTATATATTTTTATTAATAATAAAGGACTGATAAGGGAAAAGGAGGGATTTTAGGCCCTGATCGCTATTCTAATACACTGCACTACATGCGTAGTGCAGTGTATTAGAGCTGTCAGCTACTCACTGACAGCAAGCATAGTGGGTCCTGACTTCGTCAAGACCCACTAAGCTTCCGTCGATGGCATAGCCGGACGCCATTGTTTGGTGTCCGGTTGCCATAGTCACCATCGCCAGCCGCTATCGTAGCTTAACCCCTAAAAAGCTGTGATTGCTATTGAACACGGCTTTTAAGGGGTTAATCAGCGGGGACACAGCGATCGGTCCCCGATGTAGGAGCTGCGGCAGCTGCTGTACGAGACAGCAGCTGTCACAGCTCCTGCATGTGTCGGGAGGACGGCCGAAATGGCAGTTACTCCCGCGACGTAATAGTCCGTCGCTGAGCGCGAACGATACACTTAGCACGACGGATTATTACGCCGCTGAGCGTTAAGGGGTTAAAAGGAGGGGTTTTTAGCACACGCTTAAAACAGTGGATGTTGAAAATTAATCTACTTGTCCTGGGTAGCGCACTTAAAGAGAACTTGTGCATCACCAGTGAGAAAGTGGGAAGTTCGGATTATGGAGGATATTGTTCTTAGATCGTTGGCAGAACAGAGGAAATGAGGGAGAAGGGGATTCACCGCCTGAAAGAACCATTAAGATCATGTTTATTAATGATATTTGTTAAAAATATGTCTCAACCAGTCACTAACTCCAGAACCAGGCATAAGCAAGTGATTGGCGAAAAGGAAAGTGTCCAGGGTGAATGGTGTGTCTCTAACAGCCAGGAACCACCTCTCCCTGCTTATTGTATAGTTATTCGATACACCCTTGCCATTGAATTACAATATATCCAGATCCTACGCGTTTCAGTATCACCATCAAAGTGATACCTCATCAGGGATTCATAGACATTGATTCTTAAATTGTTAAAAGCAGAACACTGGATAGCAGTGTTCATGTGCTGATTTTAGCCTCCAGACGCGTGTACGACTCTAATGTACTGGCCGCACACGCGCCGGAGAAGCTATGGGCTTATAAGGTTGAGAGCCCGCCCTCCTGAGGTCGTCACCGAATAACTATCCAATAAGCAGGGAGAGGTGGTTCCTGGGTGTTGGAGACACACCATTCACCATGGACACTTTCCTTTTCGCCAATCACTTGCTTATGCCTGGTTCTGGAGTTAGTGGCTGGTTGAGACATATTTTTAACAAATATCATTAATAAACATTATCTTAATCGTTCTTTCAGGCGAAGGGAAATAAAGGATAAAATTTGGATCTTTGCGAGGGCGCTGCTGTGTGGTGGAAATGATAAAAACCAGGTCCAGGGTATAATGTTCAAGAAGTTTTATTCCAATAAGTGGCTACGCGTTTCAACGCTGAACAAGCGTCTTCCTCAGGCCATGTGAATAATACGTTGACAGCATTTATATAACATGTGAGTTCAAATAGGTTTGAGTGAAAAAACCGCCAAATCTGACGGGGTCAAGGTGCGATCGTGACGTCACACCCGGCTTTTTTTCTCTCTCTTTCACTCCTCGTGCGTGGTCATAAAAACACATTTGCGGTATTACAAAGGTAAAAACATTCCTTAGTTAAAAAATACATAAAGTACATTTTTGCAGACAGCAGGGAGAAAATAAAAAATAAAAAATAGTGAAAATAAAAATGAAAATAAAAATATCCAAGTTTACGGTCCAAAACTCTTGTATATAATTATCTTAAGGGAGGATCGAGTACTAAGAGATTCATAGGTAGTTGGTGCTAATTGGTAATGAAAATGATTGTTTTAGCACAAACTTGAATGTACTGGGCAAGCGCTTGTGTTGCTGAGTTACACTGAGACGAGCTAGGACGCTAATCCGTTGTCAGGGCAACCAAAGGGGTTTGGAGCCGCAAAATACACTGAGAATGCAAACACATAAAATACATAAAATGCATTCTTGTGGACAGCAGGGGGAGAGGAAGTACAATAAGGGAAATATTGAAAGTAAAAAATAAGTAAATAAAAATGGACATATACTGGGTTACGATCTATACCTCTGGTGAGAAGTTTTGTAAGAAGCGGATTCCTGGTTTGGAAACGGGCTAGCGCTATTTGGTAATGTAAATGATGATTTGAACACAGTCTTGGATACACTGGGTGAACAGTTGTGTTAGTGGGAGACAGTGGAGGGTGCTATGACGCTGATCCGTTGTCAGGGCAACCAAAGGGGATCGGAGCCACGGGACCCGCGGGGCGAGCGGGGCACACTGAAGGTAGGAAGATATGAGATTATACACCAAATGTTGTAGTGTATTGGCCAAAGGGGAAAGGTACTTGGATTCGGTGTGGGACTGGTAGCAACATTCCTTTGTAAAAGGAATGTATTATTGAGGGAAGATGTGTGATTGGGGGATGTTGAGAATTGCGCAATTTTTGAGGCACAATCTTTTAGGATCCTAATGGTATTTTGTACTTGTGTTGCTAGATCGCAAGGAAAGGCAGCGGCACTCGCCTCCGACGCCGGGAGAGCCCAGATGGACCGCAGCCAAAGAACAAAAGCCGACGGACCAACGCCACCGCGGGTGAGTGTTGACCACTAATTGTATGCATTAATTTAGCTGCAATGCATTTGATTCAGTTTAGAATGTATTGGCTGCTGGAGGACCCTGTGGAGAGAAGACTGGGTTTCCCCCCCCCCTCCATGGTGGTCGGGGTGTCAGTGTACCAAAAAAATCGTATTGTGTACACACCGTCAAATGATAAATTTGCTTATGTGGATTGTTCAAAACGATGATATATAGTGGTCCAATGTTGATTAGCGTTTGTTTGGAAACTTGAGGGGTTTGCTCGGGAGTAGAGTGTGTATTAGTCCAATGTCGATTCGGAAATATCGTTCAAACCCCCTGGGTGTAGTGTTTGTAGTTTGAAAATCCAATAGTTTTCCCTCTGCTTAAGTTTATTGAATCTGTTGGGAACATCTGGGTGAATTTCTTCGATAGGTGTGATTGTAAGTTGGTTGAATTGACACTTGTGTACGTGGGTAAAGTGGCGGGACACACTGTGTTTCTGGAAGCCTGTATTCACATTGAACCTGTGTTGGTTTACCCTGGATCTCAGACATTGTGTAGTTCTACCTATGTACTGGAGCTGGCATGTACATTCCATTAGGTAGATTACATAAGAACTGCTACAGCTAAGAGGTGATTTGATTGGGAAGGATTCTTTTGTAACTGCCGATGTATATGTGTTCTTTCAGGCGGTGAATCTATTTAATAATTAAATTTTTGAACGACATTCTACATCAATCCTACAGTGAATCACGAAATGAGGGAGAAGATGTAAAAAGGTGCAGTATTGTGGAGAGCTTTGAAGTTAAGAGTGAAAGGTTCAAATTGCATTCTAAAGTGAAGGGGGCAACCAGTACAGTGACTGGCATAAGGTGGAGGCATTAGTGTGTGGTTGGACAGAAAGATGTGCCCGGCTGCTGCATTCAGGATAGATTGAAGGGAGAGTTTAGTGAGGGAAAGACCGATTTAGTAATAAGTTACAGTAGTCAAGATGAGAGTGATTTAGCAAAAATGAGGTTGAGGTTTTTCTACTTGACCCAACTTGGTAGTGCAAATATATTAGCAGCTATGTGGACAGATGTTTTAGATGTCTGTGTAGCCACAAATAAAAGCAATAACTATGCTTTGTATTTGTAGTCAGAGGTCAAGGACAATAAGCAACAAATACATACAAAGCCAAGTAAAAATGTATATATTGAATCAGATATAAATTGTAATTTATGTATTATCTTATCATACTGGGAATATTGCCTTGCATTTGCGATATGCATAAATGACACCTCCCTTACGTCCTGCAGCACAATAATTGGGTATCTCTGCCCTTGTGAACTAGTAGGTAAGATGGAATTTTTTATTTAATCAAACTAATCTACTAGAGTCTCCTCCCCACATAAGGACATCCAGCCCCTCCTACCATGTGGTTTTTCTGTCCTTTGGACTTGGAGAAAATGGGTTTGCACTGCTTGTTTGCATTGTGTTACTGGTTTCATTTATTATGCTGAACGTCTGACATTCCTGGGACATGTACTAAGAGTGTTTTAGCCTTATGCAGTCTGAGACTGCTGCTGTAATCTGCTATTAGGTTTTAGCTGTTGTTACAAACAATGCACCTTAAACTTTTTCCTCCCTATATTAAGCTGAGGACAGAAATGCCAGAAAAGTTCAGCGTTTTTTAGATATGAGTCTTTGAGAAAGTTTAGTATGAAGAGCATACTTCTGTTTGTTCATGTATGCAGGCCCGGCGTTAGGGGGGGGGGGGCAAACTGGGCAATTGCCCAGGGCCCCCAGTCCTAAAGGTGCCCCCACCTTTAGCATTGCTGTTCAGCTGCCCGGCAAGCGGGTGGTTAGCTGAAAAGCACAGTAGTGTAGAGTGTCTCTACCAAAAAATCAGCATGGATGAGCGCCGCCGGATTGCAGATATTATCACTGATAATATCGGTGATTCAGCGACACGGCGCTCCACTGTTCTGACTCTATGGTAGAGACTCTCTACTTGACTGTCTCATCCGTGTCCTGGTATGCGTACTGTGTCTTCCTGATTCTGTCAGCATCATGATGTCGTGTACGCTGGGCAGCGTCAGGAGACCGTAAACTGGCAACCAGAGGAATTATAGCAGGCAGGAGCGGAGGAGGTACATTTATAGATAGAAAGCACACTACCATAGAATATGATCTCCAAGGTCCGATTTATTTATTTTATTTTGTGGTCAAAGTGACTTAAATCTGGGGTTTGATTCTGAGAAAGGCGGAAGTACATATATATATGTGTGTGTGTGTGTGTGTGTGTGTGTGTGTGTGTGTGTGTGTGTGTGTGTGTATGTCATACACATGTCATACACGTATCACACACATATTATATGTACCTCCTCCTTGTTCAGAATCAAACCCCAGATTTAAGTCACTTTGACCACAAAATAAAATAAATAAATCAGACCTTGTAGATAATATTCTATGGCAGTGTGCTGAGGTTATACGGTGTCTGAATACATGTTTTTGCAATAGCACTATGACGCCAGGCCATATAGTGCTAAAGATTGTATATGAGAGCTGCATACAGTATATACTCTTAGGTCTCGTTCACATCTGTGTCGGGCTTCTGTTCATGGTTTCCGTTAGACCTTTCTGTTGGAGGAACCCATGAACTGAAAGCCAAAGGGAAACCATAGCTTCCGTTTGCATTATCATTAATTTCAATATTAACGCTTTCGTTGCAGTTGGTTTCCGTTTGTCTCCGTTCCGTAAAGTATCTGTTTTTTAGCGGAAACAATAATGCAGTCGACTGTGCTATTGTTTCCACTAAAAAAAAACAGAAAACCTTAGGGAACAGTGACAAGTGGAAACCATTTGCAACGAAAGCGTTAACATTGAAATCAGTGGTAATGCAAATGGAAGCTATGGTTTCCATTTGGCTTTCAGTTCATGAGTTCCTCCGACGGACAGGTCTAACGGAAACCATGAAAGGAAGGCCGATACTAATGTGAACGAGGCCTTAAAGGGGTTGTCTGGGCACGGACAACAGATGACCTATCCACAGGATAGGCCATCAGTATATGATCGGTAGGGGTCTGGCACACCGATCCTGCACCGATCAGCTGCTCTGACTGCCTCCGGACACAGAATAGCGACCAAGCTGCAGTACTGCAGCTCTGCTCCTATTTAAGTGAATAGGAGCAGATTTGCAGTTCTACAGCCCAGCTGCTATGCATTGTACAGAGCCTTCTGCTTCCATAACATCCAGTGAATGGAAGCAGCCGGAACAGTTGATCTGTGCGGGGTCTGCGTGTTGGACCCCTATGATCATATACTGATGACTTATCTTGTGGATAGGTCATCACTTGCCCATGTCAGAACAACCCCTTTAACCTGTTCGCGCACCACGACGTACTATTGCGTCGTGGTGCGGGCGGTGATGTTTTGAGCGGGATCTCCCGCTCAGTACGCAGCAGGTGTTAGATCTGTTCTACAGCGGACACTGGGGACCAACGGGCAGGAGTCGCGCTGTTCCTGGCATGAATGCCTTAGATGCTGCGATCAAGCACGATCCCAGCATCTAAGACGTTAGAAAGAGAGGGGTCGCCCCACTCTGACAGCTCATCACCCCCCCACAATGTGATCGGAGGGCGTCCAGGGCTGCCTTTCCTTATCTCCTGTTAAGCCGTGTCTCTGGCAGGGTTTAACAGGAGCCTGTAAAAATAACCATATACTGCAATACAATGGCATTGCAGTGTATTGTACCTACGATCTAACGATCGCTGGTTCAAAACCCCTAGGGGGACTATTGAAATGTGTAAAAAAAAAGTTAAAAAAAACAAAAACCTTTTCGCATTTTTCCTCTGAAGTAATGTAAAAGATAAAAAAATATATACAAAATTGGCATCACTGCGTCCGTAAAAGTCAGAACTATTACAATATATCATTATTTAACGCGCACAGTGAACTCCGTAAAAAGAAAAAATATAAAACGCCAGAATCGCTGTTTTTTGGTCAATTCATATCTCACAAAAAATTTAATAAAAAGTGATCAAAAAGTCTCATGTAGCCCAAAATGGCACCAATAGAAACAACAGCTTACCCCACAAAAAAATAAATAAGTATTTTTCCATCTATATAAACGTATGAAGGCTTGTTTTTTGCGGGAATAGTTGTAGATTTTCATGGCACCATTTATTGTACCATGTAATTTGGTGGGGAAAAATGTATTTGTGGGGTGGAATGTGAAAAAAAACTGCGATTCCTGAATTTTTTGGGGGGATTTGTTTTTACGTCGTTCACCATGCGGCAAAAATGACATGTTAACTTTATTCTGTGGGTCAATACGGCTACAGCGATACCAAATGTATATTTGTTTTCATTTACCAAATTGTGAATTACTGAATGTAACTATGTTGTTGGTACATTATTTTAAAATGTGGGGCCCCTCTTGTAATTTTGGGGGCCACACTTTGCATAAAACCGGCCCTGCATGTATGCATTTAGTCTGAACATATTGCTGTACAGCTTCATTGAGCGCAGCTATTGCTTGGTATAAATTGCTAACTAATCTATTTCTTAGATGTCTTCAGCAAGTCTGGCAGCAGAGATTGAAGAAGCTCCTCAGCAGAAACAGTTGCCTGCTAGAGAAGGAGCAATATACTCAGACAGATTGGAGCATGTCTGCTGTGTAACTGCAGCCCCAGCTGAGGATTTTAAAAGGAGAAACAACTTTCAATTGAGAGCACAGTAGCTGCAGGAACTGTGATATTCAGCTATCTGTAGCTAGGAACCATTAGACTAATGTGCCTGCCAGTGTCAGCTTACAGAAGCTATGCAGCTTAAGGCCTGGCAAGCACTTATATGGGAGACTAGGTGATTTACGGACTGTTCAAAGTTCCATGCAGAATGGAAGAATTGAGATCCCTTCTTCAGGAATTCTAAGTTTTGCCAGGGGCAGTGCCTCAAGTCAATTTATAATTCTAATGGAAATTGTGGAAGTGCATTCAGTCAAGGGACCAGGATATTGACCAGGGGGAAGTGCTTGTCTCCACCTCTAGGGGGCCTAGGGCCCTCTAAGTGGATGATGATGCTTTGGAATACAGCTATGATGGCAGTAGTGGAAACATCTTGAATATGGTCAATGTTTCCTTGAATAAGCTACACTTGAGCAGTGAGGTCCTCCTCCCAGACTGTCCAGGCTAGTGTACCTGCTGAATTAGGTCAAGTCTCCAAGTGTGCGCCTGAAGGGCCTATGTTGCTGAGCAGGGCCAGTAGTGCAATTCATTATGGACCACAGAATTGCACAGCAACCTGTTGCACTCTAGCTGTTGTGGAACTACAATTCTCTGCATTTCCTGAAAGTCAAAGACTTCATTTTTAATTAAAAAAAAGATCTATCCTACAGCCAAGCTAAATATGGTGGGCTAAACGGAAGGTGCCTGCACTTGTTGGAACACAGAAGTTGCTCAGCTTGAATGCTAGCAAGTACCAGCGTGGGAGAGCTGGCTGAGAATCCGTGCCTAGTTTCATTGACTTCTGGAAGTCTCCAGGGCGCAGCAATAATGAATTCTAACAGATCCAAGGTAATATAAATGCCAAAGTTACATGTGATGATATCATCAATTTGACCCCTGACTACCTGGGTGATACTATCCCAACAGGTAAGGGTTGTGAGACAGGATGGCCCTATCTACCACTGGCAGACACTCTCTCTAGCTTAAACTCGCAGTTATTTCTCCCAAGTACAGCATCTGTGAGTTAAAGTATGAGTCAATAGATTCTTAGGGTCCGAGCAGATTAAAGGTTTAGAGAGCCTCTCTAACAAAAAGAATGACCGAGCAGTCTAGGGCTCTGCGTTAAATCATATTTCTTCCTGGAGGCGGTGATTCTGATTCCACTTCTGACACCAGAAAGACTAAACTCTAACACTGGATACCTTCCAGTAGGGGGCGCCTCCAACTCTCTTCTGAAGCTGGTAAGGTATAACCCTTCCTACGGTTGAAGATCAGGCAGTCCGACTATTCAATACGCTGTCTCTGGAAGCATTTTCCGTACTGCTCCTTTACAGGTCATCCTGTAATTCCTAGAAGGAAAGGTATTGACCTCCTATTCTTCAGAAAGAAGAAAAGTCAAATAGGAGACGATTACATTCATGGAAATGAGATGTCATGGCCTCCCTATTCTTGAAGGAAGAATACTTTCATATAGAGATTTTCTTAGATGCTGAAAAAATATCAAAGTACAGCTGTGTAAATATGAGGCAGTGTCAAGCTCCCTGCAATTCACAGCTCTTCTGTACAGGATCTCTTCGGCTCCTCACACCTTTTCTAAAGTGGTGACCGCTATAACTGCCTGTAGGAACACAGGGAATACCTGTGGTTCCATACCTGGACGATTCATTTGATGCGCCACCTTCAAATTACTGTCCAGTAATTCCAATGCTGTTGGTTAATAAATTGGGAAAGTCAGACATTGGTCCAGCAAGAACAAGGACGTTCTTAGGCTTTGTCATAAATTCGCAGGAGATATTCTCCCTTGCGCCTGCTTGGCAGGAAAGAATATTGGCAGCAAAGGGGCTTAGGTTCACGTCAGCAGGCAGTTCTTTGTGCCTTAGGGCACTGGCAACCCCTCCAGAGGGAGATCCAGAACCGAAAGGTAATACAACCCAGAGTGGTTGAACAATAGGTGCACACTGGATACTGTCATTTCAAACAAATGAATCCATCAGATGTGGAAACATCTTAGGGACGTGAGGTGCCTGATCTAGAGAGTTGGATCTTGTCGATTACAGATGCATCTCAACTAAGTTAGGAATACTCCTAGAGTGGTAAACAGACTGGGCCTCAAAGAGTCCCCACTAGAGCTCTATCTTTTTGATCCTAAAGGAACTCAAAGAGGCAGGGTGGTATCCGATCAGAACCCCTTCTCGGGAAGGTTAGAAAGATCTTGATATGGACAGAGTTGAATCTACCCATCCTATGCTGTATATATGCAAGGCTCCGACTGAGTCAAAGGCTAACAGTCCGGGAGCAATGTCTCTGAATCTAGAGATCTTCAAGCAGATCACCAGCATGTGGGAAGTGCCAGAGATCAATCTCATGGCCAACAGGTTCAGCACCAAGGTGGAAACATTCTCTCCCTTTGTCAGGGTGACAATCCCTTGGAAGTGGATGCCCTGTCCATCCCTAGGAGGTTCAGGCTGGCCTATGTTTTCCCTTCGGTTTCCTTGATACCCAGGGTATTGATGAAAATCAGGCAAGACCAGGCCACGGTAAAAGCCATCATACCGTTATGGCCACAGAGGTCATGGTATTCCCACCTCACACAGATTAGTCGAGGGTGTTACTGGAGACTTCCCCCAGTGCAGAATTTGGTATCCTAGCACTCAAACTCTGCCAGGACCCGAAGAGTCTCAACCTGACAGCCTGTGGGTTAACCAGTCCCTCTAGCAGCTAAAGGGCTCTCCAATCAATTCATGAAGACCTACCCACAGTCCAGGTCTGGAACTACCAAGAAGACTTACGCAATTTGCAAATTAATTGTTTCAGCTTTATATTCCATTTAAGGGGTGGATAGCTGCAACCCGCGGCTTAACAACATCCTACACTTCCAGCAGGAAGGATTCGGGAAAGGTCTGAGTATCGACCTGGAAGGTCCAAAATTTAGTCCAGGCCACATTTTGGTTAAGATCCTTGTCACAAGAGCCCTTAGTGAAAAGGTTTCTGAAACGGTCAGCTAAATGAGACCTGTTATCCTCAGACCTATTGCAAAAGGAGACTTTGCATTAGTCCTAAGAGGTTTATGATCAACTACCTCTGAACCTCGGAAAGAGGTCCCACAAAATTACCTATCCTAAGAGGTTATTTCCTTCAGTTAATAATCAAGGGCGGACAAAGGCGGTGGAGAGCCCCGTGTAGGGGGTGGGGTGTGTGGGACCCCATTCTCTCCAATGGTTTACCATGGCACATTAGGTTGTGTCATTGCAACGGTGCACCAGTAACTGTGAGCACGGTTTCGGTCCCTCAATTATATTATACTGGGCTCCTGTCCATCGGCACAGTTTGCACATGAGGGGTGTCTGCCCCTAACCATAACATCTGTCAGAAAAGGGGAACTTCAATCCTTGTCATCAGTGGATCCATACATCAGATTCCTCCAGGACAGAGTCTTGCTGGAGCTACTACCAGGCTTCACTCCAAAGTTCCTCATTTATAACCTGAAATCAGGTCAACACCCTTCCAGTGTTCTGGCACGTGTCTTACTCTCTGGAGGGACATAATCTCCATTTCTAGATCTCTGCTGTTGTCTTGAGATCTATTGGGCTTGGAGTAAGACATTAGGAAGGTTGAAAATGTATTGTTTCCTGAAAGAAACAAAAACTTAAAATCCACCAAGCCTACCCTGGGTAGATGAAGTGTAGAGGCTAGTAGTCTGTCTTACATTGTTAGATCTCCGATTCACATCATTTAGTCTAAAACTACTCGACTAGAGCAGTGGCCATCTCTTGGGCTAAATAAAGTCTGAGTCCGCGGGATCAGATTTACTGTGCAGCTTGGAGATCGCACTTAATATCTATCAACCATTAGAGGCTGAATTTTTGGTTCTCTGAAGAGACGGCTCTTGAGCGGTCAATCTTCAGTTCCACCCGTCAAGAGGGCCCTCCCGATGGTGATACTAATTGCTATTTCCCCATTGTTGTGCTGCTGCAGGACATAAGGGAATCAATCTGTTTTCCCTTACTCCTAGCAGCAGCACAAACTTCCCGCCCTAACTAAGGCTACTACTTGATAATAAACACATGGTAGGAGTGGCTAAATGTCCTTATATAGGGAGGAAACTCTAGTTGATTAGTTTGATTAAATTAAAAATTAAATCTGTCCTACTAGTTCACAGGGGCAGAGATACCCCCTATTATTGTGCTGCTGATAGGACTAAGGGAAAACAGATTAACGTTATAAATCTACTCTATTAATTTCAGAAATATGTAGGCCAGAAATCATGCTACCAGCCACTTACTTTCTTTTGAAATCCTTTTCTTTTCTTAAAGGGAAGTTCCAGTGAAAACCATAGTTTCCTTTGTGACTTTTCTCATGTAGCTATGATGTCTGATGCCATTGCTGTGACTGCATAAAAAAATATGTGTAATGTGTGTTTAGTCTCATGTAATAGTAGTGTGTTAGGGTATGTTCACACGCTTAATAAAAAACGTTTGAAAACACAGAGCGGTTTTCAAGGGAAAACAGCTCCTGATTTTCAGACTTTTTTTTTAGCAACTTGCGTTTTTCACGGCCATTTTTGGAGCTGTTTTTCTATAGAGTCAATGAAAAACGGCTCAAAAAACGGCCCAAGAAATGACATGCACTTATTTTTCACGGCCTTCTTTTTACATGCCATTTTCAGAAAACGTGGTGTAAACAAACGCCATGTCGGAAAAGTACGCCGTATTTCCTATTTAAAACTAATGGGCAGATGTTTGTAGGCGTTCCGCTTCTGATCTTTCAGCCGTTTTTAGGGACGTTTACGGCCTGATAAACGTCTGAAAATAGGTCGTGTGAACATACCCTCAGTGTATGGAGAATATTCTTTCCATCTGACAAAATAACCTTATCATAACACTCTAAAACACTGATCCCAGAAAAATGTAAACATTCACTTCCTAAAACACCAAGACCCTTGTCACACTGTGTTTTCCCTGTGTGCTTGACATATGCGTTGGGAAAGCCCCCGACGCATACATCAAACGTACCCATAGGCTCCCATTATACCGACAGAGGCCAAAAGAGCGTTGGTTTAGCCTCCGTCGGGTTTAATACATTTTTTGGTGGATAGAATAGGATAGTAGATGATGCTATTCTACTCAGAGGCATCCAGCAAAAAAAATTATATTTTTTCATGGTAGCCAATGGGTGACTGATGCCACTGTATAACATCCGTCAAACAGATACGTCATGAGTTTTTCAATAGCTTTTTATGACTTATCCACCCCTTCCCGCTCCTTGACGTACTATTCCATATAAACATATGGTATTGCAGTAATCGTGTCGACCCGCAGAATAATGTGAATGTCATTTATAGCACACAGTGAATACTGTAAAAAAATTGAATAAAAAAACAATAGTAGAATTGCTATTTTTTAGTCACTATGCCTCTTAAAAAATTTAATAAAACTGATCAAATAGTCGCATGCACCCCATGAAAACTACAATGAACGCCTTAAGGGGTCTAGTTTCCAAAATGGGGTCACTTTTAAGGGGTATCCCCTATACTGCTACCTCAGAAGCTCTGCAAATGTGACATGGCGCCCGGAAACCAATCCAGCAAAATCTACATGCCAAATAGCACTCCTGCCTTTCTGAGCTCTGTCGTTTGTCCAACCAGCAGTTTATGACAACATATGGGGTATGGCCGTAATCGGTAGAAATTGCTTTACAAATGTTTTTTTCTCCTTTATCCCTTGTCATAATTAAAAATTTGTACCTTATTTCGGAAAAATATGATTTTCAATTGCACAGCCTAATTCCGCAAAATGCAGCAAAAAACCTGTGGGGTCTAAATGCCCACTATACCCCTCGATAAGTTCCTTGGGGTGTGGTTTGCCAAATAGTGTCACTTTTGGGGGGTTTCCACTGTTTTGGCACCACAAGACCTCTTCAAACAGGACATGGTGCCTAATAAAAAAGAGCCCTCAAAATCCTCTAGGTGCTCCTTTGCTTCTGAAGCCGGGGCTTCAGTCCATTACCACACTAGGGCCACATGTGGGATATTTCTAAAAACTGCAGAATCTGGGCAATAAATACTCAGTTGTGTTTCTCTGGTAAAACCTTCTGTATTACAGAAAAAAATTGAATAAAAAGGATTTTCTGACAAAAAAAAGCAATTTGTAAATTTCACCTCTACTTTGCTTCAAATTCCTGTGAAACACCTAAAGGGTTAATAAACGTTCAAAATGCTGTTTTGAACACTTTGAAAGGACTAGTTTCTAAAATGGGGTGTTTTATGGGGGTTTCTAATATATAGGCCCCTCAAAGCCACTTCAGAACTAGTACCTAAAAAAAAGACGCTTTTGAAATTCTATTAGAGAAATTGCTGCTTATGTTCTAAGCCGTGTAACGTCCTAGAAAAATAAAAGAATGTTCAAAAAATGATGCCAACATATAGTAGACATATGGGAAATGTGAACTTGTAACTATTTTGGGTGGTATAACCATCTGTCTTACAAGCAAATACATTTAACTTCAGAAAAATTCTATTTTTTCAAAATGTTCTCAAAATTTTACTATTTTTCACAAACAAACACTGAATATATCGACCACATTTTACCACTAACATAAAGCCCAATGTCTCATGAGAAAACTATCTCAGAATCGCTTGGATAGGTTTAAGCATTTCGAAGTTATTACCACATAAAGTGAAATATGTCAGATTTGAAAAATGGGCTCTGAGCCTTAAAGGTGTTTTCCAGCTTCTGACAACTGATCCACCAGATAGGACATCAGTACATGATCTGTGGGGGTCCAACTTGTGTGGATAATTTTAGCAATCTAATACAAGTTATATCTTATAATTGACTATAGAACAATATTAAGAAGAGTGGAAATTAAGGTATTATTTGCAATTTGGCAATTTGCATTGAAAAATTTATTAAGAGACGTACGCGTCTTAATAAGTTAGGCATTTCTCTGGCTGTCCGTATGCCAGAAAATCAAATCTACTACAGCTATGAGCTGGAGTAGATTTGTGCTACAATTTACATAATTTTCTGGTGTAAATTATAGTAGATTTGTCAGGCCGCAGTAGTTGCCACTTCCTTTCACTAAACCACACCCACTGTTTAGTAAAGTTCTGTAAGTGTCGCAAATGCCTCAAAAGTCTACATTTTTATGCAGAAAACTGGTGGAGATTGAATATTACATTTCCCTGTGTCTGTGACCTGGAACTCTTCTTCTCCCCTAAACATTGTGAGTAGGTGGGAACTAACTGGTGAATCACATCATCAGTGTCTGCCC
This sequence comes from Rhinoderma darwinii, assembly GCF_050947455.1. NCBI lineage: Eukaryota > Metazoa > Chordata > Amphibia > Anura > Rhinodermatidae > Rhinoderma > Rhinoderma darwinii. The sequence goes on along the minus strand of NC_134692.1, from coordinate 84,901,240 downwards.
ACCTGCTACATAGGGGAAACTGTGCTTATGTTTATTATTAGGCCTCAGCAGAGTCTCTGGAGGCATATTCAGATTTCTGAGTCTCCCTACGTCCCATGGCTACATCAATATGACTATCACTATCTATATCTAAGTTGATCAACTTAGATGTGATCGATATTAGGACCCATACTCAGTCGAACCGTCCGGTTCAGCTGAACTGATGGAGTCGGCTGAGGGGGAAAAAGACAGCTTCTATAAATTCAGAAAACATAGAAGCTGTGTCATAAAAAGTAAAGAAAAAATAGATGTCAATTCAAAAAGTGCTTAAAATCACCAAAAACTTTCTATTAATAAAAAAAAGAATTCAAAAGTATACATAAACTTTAACCCCTTCCCGACATTTTTCGTAACTGTATGTCAGTTACCACAAGATGATGGCACGGGCTCAGATTCTGAGCCCGCGCCATCAACTGCGGCTATCCATTGTATATTACAGCTGACACCTTGCTGTAACGGCAGGCACTGGAGGTAGCTCCAATCCCTGCCACTACTCCCTTAGATGCCACGGTCAATAGTAACTGCGGCATGTAAGTGGTTTGTTGCCGATTGGCACCACCTCAACGTGATTGCAGGTGCGCCGATGGCTGCTATGGCAGCCGAGAGGCCTAACAATGGCCTAATAGGCTTGCAGTGAGTGTAGAACTGACCGTTCAAATGAATTGCACTAGGTAGTGCAATGTATTAGAATAGAAATCAGACAGTTAGACCTTCAAGTCCACTAGTGGGACTAAAATAGAAAGTTTAAAAAAAAAAATGTACAAAAATAAAGAATAAAAGTTTCCAGTTATAAAAAAATAAATCGCCCTTTTTTCTTTATAAAGTCCTTTATTATTGAAAAAAAATTGTAAAAATAAATAAACTATACATAATTGATATTGCCGTGTCCGTAACAGCCTGAACTATAAAAATATAATGTTATTTATCAAGCGCAATGATTGGCGTAAAAAAATCCCTAAAAAACAATGCCAGGATAATGTTTTTTGGTCACCTTCAAAAAGTCGCATGTATTAAAAAAAATTTACCAATAAAAACTATAGCACGTCTCGCAAAAAAAGCCCTCATACAGCTCCCTCGACAAAAAAGATCAAAAGTTCTAGTTCTCAGAACATGGCGACACAAAAAAATGTATTCTTTTTTTTTTATTACAAAAGTTTTTTTTTTTGCAAGAAGTTGTGAAACCTAAAAAACTGTATACATTTGGCATAGCTGGAATCGTACTGACCAGCAGAATAAAGTTAGCATAACATTCCCAAAAAAGAAGATAGAAAGTGACCAAAAAGTCGCAAGTACCCCAAAATGGTACCAATAAAAACTAAAGCTCGTCCTGTAAAACACAAGTGCTCTTACACCGTAGATGGAAAAGCAAAAGAAGTTATGGCTCTTAGAATTTTGTGACCCATAGTTACATATAGGGCCGACGTCAGCACCCGGCGAACCTGGGCAAGTGCCGGAGCCCACTGCGCTTGGCGAGGCCCACTCGGCCGCCGGGTGCATATGCTGCTGTCATGGCTCTTACAGGAGCGGAATCCCCGGCCAGAACGTCGGCAACGCTCCTAGAGGGAGCCCCTGACGTCCCTGTCCATAAATTTGCCGATGCAGAAGCCGGGGATTCCGCTCCTGGAGAAACCCCTGACGTCACTGTCCATATATTGGACAGTGACATCAGGGGCTCCTCCAGAAGCGGAATCCCCGGCCAGAGCGTTGTCCATACATGGACAGTGACATCAGGGGCTCCTTCGGGGCTAGAATCTCTGGGCAGAGCATTGCCCTGGCCGGGGATTCTACTCCTGGAAAAGTCCCTGATGTCACTGTCTATATATGTGTGTGGTACTATCTATAGAGGGCACTGTGGGATTGTCTACAGAGGGTACTGTGACATTATCTACAGAGGGCACGGCATATATGGGGGGCACAAACTGAGGGTCTAACTTTTATATGGGGGCACAAACTGAAAGTCTAACTTTTATATGGGGGCCTAACTTCTATATGGGGGCATAAACAGGGACTAACTTCTATATGGAGGCACAAACGGTGGGCCTAACTTCTATATGGGGGCATAAACAGGGCCTAATGGTGGGCCTAACTTCTATATGGGGGCATAAACCTGGCCTAACTTCTATAGGAGGGCACAAACTTCTGTTTTTTCCCGTTTTACTGCCGCCGTAAGGGCGTTCCCCCACAGAGGGGCACACTAAGTCTGTGTGGCCCAAGGGCCCACATAAACCTGGAGTCAGCCCTGGCTACATAGTTAGTGTAGTTGAAAAAAGACATGTCTATCAAGTTCAACCAAGTGGATGGGAGAAAGGGAAGGAATGGGAAAAACTATAGAACTTTGTCTTACCCCTATTGATCCAGAGGAAGATTTAAAAAAATAAAAAAATAAAAATAGCAAATAAATCTAAAAGTTACCCATAAAGCATTGACCAATCTTCCCTAAAAAGGAAAAATTGCATCCTAATCCTAAGTGGCAATCGAAAGGGATCAAAATTCAAACAAGAATTTTATTGCTAAAGGAGCGGATATTTTTTCATTCTAGGAAATCATCTAAGCCTTTTTTAAAGCCATCTGCTATTCCTGCTGTGACCAGCTCATTTTTTGCCGTTTTACTGTCGCCGTCTGTAAGAACTCTGAATCTGTGGGAAACCCTACCGCAGAAGCTGGTCACAGCAGGGATAGTAGATGGCTTTAAAAAAGGGTTAGATCATTTTTCTAGAACGAAAAAATATCAGCTCCTATGTGAATGTGTAGAATTTTTGTTTCATCCTTTCCCTTTTTCCCATCCCCTGGTTGAACTTGACTGACATAAGTATTTTTTCGAACGTACTATGTAACTATATGTAAGTGAGTCCTCCCGCAGAGGGGCCCACTAAGTCTGTGTCGACCAAGGGCCCACATAAGACTGGAGCCTGCCCTGGTTACATAGTTAGTTTGGTTGAAAAAAAGACATATGTCTATCAAGTTCAACTGGGGGATGGGGGAAAGGGAAGGGATAGGAGAAATTATAGATTATTTTTTTAAATTTACCCCTATTGATCCAAAGGAAGGTTTAAAAAAAAGAAAAAATATAAAAATTATTTATAAGGCAGTAACCAATCTTCCCTAAAAAAAGGAAAAATTGCATGCTGATCCCAATTGGCGATCCACCTGGATCAACATTCAAACAAGAATTCTATACATTGACATAGGAGCTGATATTTGTTTAGTTCTAGGAAACTATCTAAGCCTTTTTTAAAGCCATCTGCTGTTCCTGCTGTGATAATTTCCTGCGGTAGCCTATTCCACATATTCACAGTTGTTACAGTAAAGAAGTCTTGGAGACTGAACTTTTTTTCTCCAGACAGAGGGAGTGCCCCCTTGTCTTTTAAAGGGAAATTTACATGAAACAGGTTTTCACTATATTTCTTGTATTGGTCATTCTTATATTTATACAAGTTAATCATGTCCCCCCTTAGTCCTCTCTTTTCAAGGCTATATAGGTTTCTTTTAATCTTTCCTCATAAATGTAACGCCGCTGGTGGTGCTTAACACCGCAACACTAGAAAGCACTATCACATAGGTGAAGCAGGCATCAACACTGACAGAAAACTTAAGGTACAAGTAACTCACCAGTGGACGAGCAGAACCGAACAACGAAAACAGTAGTAGACGGAGACTATGAACAAATTAAGTGGATGGCAGATGAATAGCATGCAAGCAGATAACAGTCGAATAGACAGTGGGCAAGATTTACAGGACTCACTGACCCTATCTGAACACTATCCCACAGAAAGGCAAGAAAACAGCTTGGGCGCAGACCAAAAGCACAGGAAAGGCAAATAAACCAGTGGAATTACTGATACTAGGATACGAATCAAACCATTATATAAAAAACAGAACCCTCAGAGTACCAACAGGTCCCACAATACAAACAAACACACACACAGACAGACAGACAGAGAGGGAACAAAATCACAAACAAGAAGCTGTAAAGAGTTAGCACTTTAAGGAGTGCTGGAGAGCCCTTAATCCTGGGTTTATCTGGAGTTAATCCTGGGTTAATCTATCAGCATGGATGTTTCTAGCCGGTTCACAGGGCCTCTCTTACCGGGCAATAGCCCCGCCAATCAACGGGGTATTGGAGATATCTGCCATGCCACTTAGGATCAAGGATCCTCTGGTCGGGGTGTGGCCTAGCTGTTGATGTAAGAGGACATGCAGAGCTGAGCTCCCGCCAAGGATGCTAGTCTATCCTTAACCATCCTGCTTCATATCTGCCTTAAAGGACACAAAAAGATCACCGTCAGTCTGGGGAAGACAAGGTGGGTAATTTGTAGAGGTGGTCTTGCGGCCTGCCGTCGGAATTGGACTCAATGAGTGTACTCAGGTGCCATCTTGCCTGCCACACTACAGGAAGGCGACTATGCTGCACTTGTCCCGGTAACTCCGTGGAAGGGAAAATGGATAATATGGCTGCCTGCCTGTAAAACGCTGTTTACTGACTACCATATACTTACCTGGATACTATCTCACTCCTCCTGTGTACCCTGCACTTCACTGTTTACTGAAGCAGAGGGCGGTAAGTTTATGCTGCCCGATTATCTCAGGGACATAGAACCCATCAATGTGCACATTTCTCTAAAACGGCCACAATGGAATGGGCAGCAGATACCCCTGATGGGTCTGATATTCAGTACACTGTGACTTTACAAGTGCTGACAGTTCATGAATCTACCATTTCCTATATGCCCCCTACTGCGACTTCTGTTGCAGAGTCGCAAAGTGAGATCACTGATCACTGACCGATCCAGAACCAATCCTGAGAGATGGTCTTATTGCAGTTAAACAGGGCAATGGAGCTATTGGTGCTTTACAATTACAAGTGGGTAGTCTTGAATAGGCTATAACTATCCTTCGACGTGATACCCAAAAGGTGATGGAAAGAATCACTGCTGTGGAAGGTAGAGTTTCAGACTTGGAGGATAAAGTGGTACCACTGAACACTGATCTGCGTAGACAGGAGCAGGTAATTGCTGAACTGCAAGCTAAAGCAGATGACCTGGAAAACTGAGCTGGGGTAATAATGTCAGACTGGTTGGAGTGCCGGAAAAGGTTGAAAGTAACAATCCTGATGGGTTCTTTGAAAGGTGGCTGAGGGATAAAATTGGCGGTTTATAATCTGTCTTCCGTGTTTGCTATTGAATGGGCCCACAGAGTCCCTACACGCTCTCTCCCACCAGGAGCCTCACCTAGGCAGCTTCTGATCAAGCTCTTTAATTACAAAGATTGTGACAGCATCCTTCGTAAAGCTAGAGAACATCCAGACCTGACTGTAGATGGTGTCAAAATATTAATTTTTCCCGGATTATTCTGCAGAAGTTCAATGGAAAAGAGCAAAGTTCCTGAAAGTTAAGCGCAGAATGCGCCAACTGAATATTGCTTATGGTATGCTGTACCCGGCTAAGTTGCGAGCTGTGGCACTAGGCGAAACCCACTTTTCTCTTAATCCTGCAGAAGCTGCTAATAGTCATGAAAATCGTATCAGACAAGCGAGAGGAAGAGACACCTGAGGACTGTGAGTACATTTTGGTAAGACCGAAAATTGTACCAGTTCATTGATGATTAACTGCCCGCATGGGCATTTGGAAGTTTTGCAGTCGGAATTATAATATATGCCGGTTGAAAGTTATTTAGTTTTATGTTGGCGGGAGGGGAAGTTTTATTACTGGGATGCTCAGCATGGCTAAACTCTATCTCAGTGCTGCTTCTTGTTATACATTACTTGGACTGTATGAATAATTTTTCTAAAACTCTCAGCAACTTTTGTCCATTATGTTATATGTGATCTATGCTACTATGTGTTCCGGCTGGGACAAAACTTCAGTACCCTCATCCTCCTTTTTGGGGGACGGAAATTGTATTTCTTTGTTGTACATACGTGTTTTGTTGTATTTGTGGGGAAGGGGGTTAGGGAGGGGGGAAAGCACCATGCAATATTAGTTCTGGGGAAACTGTGGTTAGGATGGGAGGGGGGGAGGCTTACATTTTTTGTTGCTATACTCTTATGGAGGGGAAAAGTTAATTTACTGACGTGGAACTTTAGGGGTCTAAATGACGCCACAAAACGCTGCGCAATGTTTTTATCCCTCTGAGAGCATCATCCGGCTCTTACTTGTCTTCAAGAAACGCACCTTATGGAATACCCTATTCACCATCTCAATAGGCCAGGCATACCATTCTACTTTTTCCTCCTATTCTTGAGTAGTAAGTATACTGGTACATCAGAGTTTGCTGTTTGAGTGCATCAGGTTGGTTAAAGATATATACGGCAGATATGTGGGCCTTCATTGTAAATTGTATGGAGTTGAGTATGTAATTATAGCATTGTATGTACGGCCTTCTTTCTCGTGTACAGTACTTAAACAAGCTTTCGAGTTCATAGCTCCCGCTCTCGGGGTCCCTGTGGTCATACTCAGAGATTTTAACAATTACATTGATCCCCTGATGGACAAATACCCCCCCCCCCTTCTCTGATAAAACTCCTGATACAGGAAATACGAAATTTGGGAATTATTTGCGAGAAATTGGCTTTGTGGATCTCTGGCGGATATGTGCTCCTACTCTGCGCCATTACTCTTGTTACTCTGCATCGCATCATACTTTATCGAGTATAGATCTCTGTCTGGTTTCCCCTAATATACTACCATATATGTCTGGGGTTAGTTATTTACAGCTTACATTATCAGATCATCTCCAGTGCCATTGACTCTCTCGTTGCAGTGCATCAACATAAGAAGACGCCCCACTTGGAAACTAAACCCTTTTTGGCTGATCTATTAATGATTGTTTAGAGGATTTTTTTTCGCCTTAATGATGGCTCTACGTCTGTTGTTGTTGAATGGGATGCAATGAAAGCGTTCCTGAGGGGGTTCTTTAACAAGAAGTTTGTAGGATAAAATGAAAGAGTGCGGAACTGGGCATAGCAAAATGTACAAGAGTACAAACCATGGAAAGTAGGTATATAGCTTTTCCTTCACCTCTACATTTGCAGTACTGGCGGGATGCACAAGATGCTCTTACCACTCATGACAAACATTGTGCAGAATGTAAGCGCATGTTTATGAAGTAAAGATATTAGGAGGAGGGAGAACGTACTGGGCATCTGCTGGCGATGGTGGCTAGGGCGCAGAGGGGTTCACAATTTATAGCAGGGTTGCGGGATGATAGTAGTAATCTGGTCACTGACTCCCAAGATATTATTTTTTTCAAAATTATTGATTTATTTTCACAACAATTAACAGTGCATGAACAGGACCTCCATTAAGGAAGACCCATCAAGTACAAAATAAAATGTAATAACATTACAAAACTTGTATTTAAACCAATCGTTATCAGTCAAGACATTAACAGGGGCAGTCATATTCACTCATATGTACAAACCCTATCTAAATAAGCTTGAGTAACTTCAAATATATATATATATATATATATATATATATATATATATATACAGTCAGTCCAATAGTAGATGAACACAGCACTCCAATGGTTTTCAGAAAATCAGGCCATGTGCTCGTTGCCTGGGGGTGAATCAATTCCCCAACATCCAATAGAGAAAAACATAGAACACAGCAACGGCACCAGGACTTCAGAGTAGATGAAAGCAAAAGTGGATTTATTCACCTCAGTACAGCAACGTTTCGGTTCAACAGGAACCTTTCTCAAGCCATGACTTGAGAAAGGTTCCTGTTGAACCGAAACGTTGCTGTACTGAGGTGAATAAATCCACTTTTGCTTTCATCTACTCTGAAGTCCTGGTGCCGTTGCTGTGTTCTATGTTTTTCTCTCTCTCTATATATATATATATATATATATATATATATACACTGGCATTGAATGACATCACAACCTATAGCATGTATTTAAAGAATTAGTATAAAATAAATATGAAATAATGAAGTGTCAGGTATTAAGTATTAAATACTAATTATTATAGACATACTGAGTTTGCCTCCAAGTGCGCCAGGGGGCCCAAACTTTGAGAAATAAAGAATGGGTATGTGTATGCCAACCAGAAATTTCTTCCAGTTTATATACATCTTGTACCTTATCAAGCCATTCTTGTAATACCGGAGGATTATCATCTAGCCAATGAAGGGGAATCAAAGCCCTCGCAACACACAATAGATGCGTTAACAGATTCGTTTTGGATGGGCGATAGGTCTGGGAAGGGAGAGAAAGCAGCACCATCTCAATCGACAATTGAGAAGATAGTAAACCTATGTCCTTTAAAGAACGTTCCACATCAAACCAGAATTTGCGTATTTTGGTACACGACCACCAAATATGGGACAAGGAGCCGGTAGTCGTGTGGCATCTCCAGCAAAGATCATTGTCTGCTAGATTTATCGATATAATGTCTCTGGGGTCCGGTACCATCTAGCGAGTAGTTTAAAGGAGCTCTCTGCATTTTAATGCAGCGAGAGAAACAATGTGCATTTCTCCTCAAGGCTTGGAGATCCGTGTCTGAGAAGGTGGTGCTCAATTCCGCCTCCCAAGACCGAAGATATAAGGGTTCGCCAGGATGTTGAAGAGATATTAACTTATTGTACAAGGTGGATAACTGTTTCGGAATAGGTTTGGGTATCATAATGTACGTTTCAAACCAAGAGATGTCTCGTGAAGGTGGTACTATGGAAAAAAACTTAGTACAAGTCGTAGAGGGGTAAGATAAATGGGCTGGACCTAGCGGTCTCCCCCCCCCCCCAGAAACGAAACACACTCCACTCCTCTGTAGATGGCAAATTCCGATCTACCAATAGGTGTGACCACGGGATGGACCAGAGTTCCTTCCAAATATTGAAAGAATCTTTGAAGGAAGTTTCCAACATATATGCAATCACAGTAGAGGACGCTATAGGAGATGGAAAAGGCAACAAATGGAGTTGGGCATTGATCTTACGCCACACAGAAATAGTATTCCAGGTAATTTTCAAAAAAATTTCCTAACGAAGTAGTGGCCGGGGACTCCGTCCACAACAAATGCAATTGGTCAGCACCCAGCAAAGTAAGTTCAATTTCAATTCCTAGTGTTCTAGGAGGAGAGCTAACCAGGTCAAGCCACCTACCAAGTTGGAGAGCTCTATAGTATGTGTAAACATCTGGTAAGCCTACACCACCAGAACCTTTAGCTCTAATAAGTGTGTGATGTGCAATTCTAGATTTCCTATGAGCCCAGAGATATTGAGAGAACATGAGTCGAATAGCGGAAAAGTAGGAAAGAGGCAGTCGAATTGGTATGATATTCATCAAATATAGCACAGTAGGCATAATGTAAGTTTTTAAAACATTTTTACGTCCCATCCACGAAAGCATAGGTATATCATAGGTCTTAAGTTGTGATTTCAAGGAGTTTCAAAAAAGGTGTATAATTATAAGCAAATAAACCTCTAGTGTCATTAGCCAACCAAACCCCCAAATATTTAATTTTATTTTCAGATCACTTGAACGGAGAAGTATGTTTTAGAGTATCAGACGAGGTCTTATTTAGGGAAATATTTAATACTTCAGACTTTGAATAATTTATTCTAAAATATGACAGCTGACCAAATTTTTAAAAAATAGAAATGAGAATTGGAAATGCCTGGAGGGGATTTGAAATCAGCACTAACAAGTCGTTTGCAAACGCAGCAGTCTTATGTGTAGTCCCCCCCCCTACAGTAATGCCACACATTTGTGGGGTCTCCCTTATACTTTGAATCAATGTTTCCATAACCATTATGAAAACGGAGGGGGATAAAGTACACCCCTGTCTTGTCCCATTAGAGATCTTAAACTCAGATGACAAAGAACCATTCACCCGTACCTTTGCAGAAGGATCAGAGTAGAGCAACAACACTGCTTTTACAAACAGAGCAGGAAAACCAAAATGTTCTAAGGTTTTCGCCATATATAACATAACCAGCTAACCCTGTCAAACGCTTTTTCAGCGTCGGTGCTAAGAAGTACTAGTGGTACCTTTTTTAATCGAGCATGTCTAATCAAATGTAAAATTTTAACAGAGTTGTCTCTCCCCTCACGACCCCCTACAAATCCTGTTTGTTCCCGGTGAATAATATGTGGGAGAATGGCACTCACCCGTCTTGCCAACACCTTGGCTCAGAGCTTAACATCTGTATTTAATAATGAAATCGGCCTATAACTACTACATAAGGTCAAATCTTTTCCTTCTTTGGGAAGAATTGTGATATGGGCTGTTAAGGGATGCTGAGGGAGAGAATCTCCTCTCAGCAAGCCATTAAAGAGTGTGATAAGGTGAGGAAGGAGGGGATCTAAAAGCTTTTTATAATAAATTATAGGAAACCCGTCTGGGCCAGGACTTTTACCATTAGGTATGGATTTAAGGGTAGCTAAAATTTTTGATGTAGTAATTGGTTGAACAAGGGACTCTTTTCGCTCGGAATTAATTTGTGGTAAAGTCAGCATGGAAAGAAAGTTACTCACTACTTCAGGAGTGTCGGAAGAAGAGTGAGATGGGGCATCACTAGCTAAGTTATAGAGAGAAGAATAATATGTTCTAAAGGCTTCAGCAATATCAGATGTGGATGTTACACTTGTACCAGAGGTATTTTTAATCTGGGATATGAAGGATTTATTGGCCTGTTTTTTAAGTAGGGACGTCATCAATTTACTTCCTATATTCCCATGAACATAAAAACGTTGACAGCATAAATTTTGGCAGAATGGATATTAAGCACATATTTTAATTTATTCCGTAATGTTAAAAGTTCCGTTTGAGTCTCATGAGCCCTAGCGGACTTATGTATTTTTTTCAACACAGAAATCTGCTCCAAAAGGGAAATCTCTCCCATTCTCAATCTTTTCAGACGTGATCCCAAGGCAATAAGCTCTCCTCTTATCACCGCCTTATGTGCCTCCCAAACATTTGGGAAAGACACATCCGGCGTAAAATTTTCTGCAAAAAACAATTTCAATCTAGATGAAATGTCCGATATTCTCTTGTCATCATCAATTAAAGATTTGTTTCATCTCCAGGTATATTCGCGACAAGGCATAGAGGCAAGATGAAATTCAAGGGCAACAGGGGTGTGATCAGACAATACAACTAGACCAATAGAAGCATGAGTAGTAAATGGGAGGAAATTTTCTTGTACAAAAATATAATCTAATCTCTGCCAGGAGGAGTGTACGGAGGAATAAAATGAGAAGTCTCGGACGTTGGAGTTCTGTAACCTCGACCAAATGAAGGTCAGAAAGGGACTTTTTAATATGGGAAAGAGCTCTATAAGATAATGCTGACTTCTTAGAAGAAGAATAATCTAGGAGTGGGTCTAAAGTTACATTTAGATCTCCCCAACTATCAATATGCCTTCTTGGAAAAGTGTCAAAGTCTGTAATGTGGAACGCAACCAACCTGCTTGACCTTTATTAGGTGCATACAAATTGCCTAATGTGACAAGAGTGTTCACAATCTTTGCCTTAACAAAAACATATCTTCCATCAACATCTGTGAGAGTATCCAAATGCTGAAGGGGAAGATTCTTGTAAATGGCAATACTAACACCCTGTGATGAAGAGCCCGGAGTAAAACTATGAAACCACGTCGAATATTGGCAACGAGAGAGATTAGGAGCATGACCAGCCCGAAAACGTGTCTCCTGAAAGAAGACCACGTCAGACTTCTCCCTTCCAAGAAGAGAAATGATCAGGCATCGCTTGGAGGGATTGTTCAAACCCTTCACATTAAAGGAGGAGATCTTCAATGGTGCCAAGGATTGTTTAGATGCCATGTATGATATATACCTTGAGAAAAACAAGTATCCATGATGTATCATATGAACAAAATAAAACAAAAACAAAAATAACAAAAGTGACTAAGTAAATAAAATATCTACATAGGACATTCCCCTTGGAAGATACGAAGGGGAACATCTCCAGAATACATTCAATCCAGCAACTAACAAGAGATAGTAAGGTTAGGAAGAAAAGAATAAGAGGGAAGGGAGGTAGAAAAGATCCTGATCAGAACATGAATCACAATGCAAACACGACCCTACATTTTCACCAGATTGAAATGATAAAGAGGTATTTTTAGTGACTGAGTAAAATTTTGATTAAAATTTAAAAAAAATTAAAAAAAAGTTGTTATTGTAGAAATCTAAGTGATAACCTTTGTCCACCCTCCCTGCCACGGAGGGTAGCGCAAAGGCATCACCAGACCATGTTAGAGAATAAGCAAACAATAACTGAAAATTTACCAGTAAGAGCATATAATATGACTTAACCTATATCGACGTTACAGGACTAGATGCTCTTACTCACAGTTTCTGGGTAGATCAAGCAGATGCCGTAACGGACTTAAGGTCAAGACAAATATGTAAAAGAACAAGACAAACCAGCGCAAAAAAGGTCAAAAAAGCTAAAAAAAAAAAAAACAGCCTCTTGAAGGTAAATGAAGCACCACAGCAGAGATGAGCAGTCGTGGTGGATTCAATAAGCTCAACCCTCTTTTGGCTTTAGGCGATTTGTTCTTGCTAGTGACGGGATGCCAGTTCTCCGGGTTCGGCAATGGCGGCAGAGCGTCAAAATCCTCTAAGGGCATCCAAGAGGGGACATAAATCGGATCAAGCTGTAACCTATCCCAAGCTCGTGATAAATCTGAAGCTGCTCGTATAGTAATTTGTCTCCCATCCTTCAGGACAGCCAGGCCAAACGGGAACAACCAGTGGTAAGACATGCCAAGATTTAGATTTCAAAAGATCCAAGAGGGGTTTCATCTTTCTCCATTTCATGAGAGTAGAGGCCGCCAGATTTTGAAAAAGCTTAACAGTGGAGCCCTCAAACAAAATTGGAGGCTTGTCTCTCGCTGACGCCAGGATAGCAGCCGTATCCACATAACTGAGCAGCCCACAGATCACATCCCTCGGAGGTTCATCCAGTTTAGGTTTCAGGCGCAAAGCCCTATGAACACGTTCAATGATCACCAAGGAAGCCCGGTCTGCCCCCAAAAGACCAGTGAAAACAGATTGCGCCATTCGCTTCAGAGAATATGGGGCACAAGATTCAGGTATGCCTTTAAATCGTATGTTCTTGCGGCGACACCTATTCTCCTGATCCTCCAAAAGAAGAAAAGCATTATTCAGATGCTGAATACCTATACAAGTATAGACCATTGGCATACGCCAAACAATAATACGTCCACACGAATTATAAAGCAAATATCAATACCTATACCAGACTTTGAAGACTACTAGTATATCCAGAAAATGAAACACATAGCCCAAATCATGTACCATGACAATATAAAATAAACTTTATTGAAGTATACATAACACATTGGCCATCAAAATATAAAAACAGTATAGCACACAATTAAAAAGTAAAGTATGGAGGAGCTGCGTGAATAATCCAATATATATGCTACCACAATATAAACATCCTGTGATGTGGTAAAAAGTGCAGAGATCTATAAAAAAAGGTAGTTATATAAATCAATATTTAAACAAAAACAGAAGCAAATAGATATATTATGCACCTGACAGAAGAGCACGCAATTGTGCATACATATGAGAGTACACGGCTAAAGCTATAAGTTGCGCCCAAAACAATGACCATGCTTCATAAATTAAGGATATTGCACAAACCCATGGATTGCATAATGGATCGCACGCAGGATCACTCCACACTGACCGCCACCGACGCGCGTTTCGCCGTCAGCTTTCTCTCTTATATTTTGATGGCCAATGTGTTATGTATACTTCAATAAAGTTTATTTTATAATGTTATGGTACATGATTTGTGCTATGTGTTTCATTTTCTGGATATACTAGTAGTCTTCACAGTCTGGTATAGGTATTGTTATTATTCAGATGCTGTTGGTGATGAGCAGTTTTGTCCCCAAGAGCTTTGGAGTAATGCAGCGCCATATTCAATGCTGCCTCTAAGTTTTCAACTCTGTTGCCAATATGTTTAATATCAGTTCGCATATCTATTAACTCTTTAATAAGAGGAGTCATTGCTTGAGCCAGTGCTTTCTTAATGAAGGATCTAGTTATCGGAGCGCCTCCTGCAACTCCCAGTTCTCTCCTATCTTCCTCATCTTCACTCCGTTCTGAGTCATCCTCAGATGCAGCGTGGGCAGCTGGCGCCATCTTAGCTGAAGCTGAGGAAGAAGCCACTGACCTGGTTTTCCAGAGTTTATCAAGGTCTCATTGGGATCTTTGGGCGTGCCAGTAGTCTCCTTGACCTTATTCTTATATGTCTTGACCATAATTAGACCGTCACCAACGGTGAAAATGGTGTTTGCAGAGGTGAGTTATAGGAGCTCAATTAACAAGCGTCCATCTGCTGCGCGGTCAGGCTCCGCCCCCTCCCAATATATTTTGACGATTTTCCAGTCCTATTATCTCTAATTGTATTACTCTCTTGTTGGGGGAACAACCTATGGGATATTTCCCTTCCAGGATTGACATCTGATCAATGTGCTAGCTTAGAATCCCCTATCACGTTAGAGATAATGCAGTTCGCAATGCAGCAGATGGTGAATGAGATAGCACGAGGTGAAGATGGGCTTCCAGTGGAAATTTATAAAACGCATCGAGAAACATTGCTGCCTAAATTCCAGCGGCTGAGACTTCCAGCTTCCATGATGATGTAACGTCCACAGCCGCGGACCCTCGTTTTAACTTTCCACCGACGGCCGAGTCCATGGATGAGTGAGTGCTGGGCGGCATCTCCCTCCTGAGAGACACCGGCACTCATTTCCGCATTAAAGGGCCAGTCCACGCAAGTCAGAAATCTGTAATTAACCCATAATTCCCCTGGACTATAAAAAGGGCTCTGCCCTTTCACGCTTTGCCTGAGCGCTGTTGTGTTTATTCATGTTAGTCTTGCAAATGGTCCCTTAGTGTTTTCCTGTTCCCAGTGTTGCCGTGCCGTGCTACCTGTATCCCATACTATACTTGGTTTCGTGTCTTTGAAGGGTTGAAGTCGTGTGCTGCTTGCGTCCACGCCTGCTGTGCTACACCGCGCCTGGTGTCTGCTACCAGGGTACCATCTGAGCCTAGCCGTTACTACTGTCTGAACTACCACAGGTACCCTTGTGCTCGGACTATAGACTTTGTCGTGGTACCCTGTTAAAGCCAGATGCTATCCCTCTACGGCGGTATGGCTCAGTGGGTCCACAAACCCACAGATCGTGACAGTACGCTCAGGCCATGGACCCGGCTGGTCAACCCAAGACCCTGACGACCTCGCAAGCCATGCAAGCTCCGGTTCCTGTTGCCTCAGCTGTTCCGCCTGCTAATCAGTACCAGTGCTGATCCCTGATTCTCGCTGCCACTAACGCCTCGTTACGACGGAGACGCGAGTACCTGCAGGGGATTTCTGAACCAGTGCCTGATCCACTTCACGCTACATGCCAGAGTGTTCCCTTCTGATGGCGCAAGGATTGCTTTCATTAACTCTCTGCTTACAGGCAAGCCCCTTGCATCGGCAAATTCTATCTGGGAACGCCAGAGACCCGTGACATTTCGCATGGTATTTGAGGAGCCTGGAGGAGTCTCGTCAGCAGCTGCCTTTTGTTGACCCTTCACCAGAGAGACACCTCCGTGGGCGAATACGCCATTCAGTTCCGCACACTGGCGGGAGAGCGGTCTTAGAACAACGAGGCCTTGGTGGCTACATTCTGGCAGGGACTGTCTTCCGAGATCAAAGACGAACTTGCTGCTCGTGATCTGCCATCTACCCTGGATGACCTAATTCTTTTAGCCACCCGGATTGACATGAGGATCTGGGAGCAATCCCAAGAGGTTCGTCGGGAGAGAAGATTCCCTAGACTGGCTCCTACTTTCCAGCAATCCCTGTTGCCCTCACCAGTGGTTCCACCAGAGAAGCCTATGCAAGTGGACCGCCTCAAATTGTCGAACCAGGAGAAACAACGCAGATGCACTTCGGGACTTTGTCTGTATTTCGGGCTCGGAGGCCATGTTGTGTGTTTGTGCCCTCAAAAGCCAGAAAACTCCAATGCCTAGGATTGGTTAGGGAGACACCCCTAGGCGATACAGCGCTGGATAAAAAACTCTCCTCAAAACTAGCCATCCCTTTGGCCATAGTGTCCGGCGAAAAGACGCACCGGGTCTCTGCCCATCTGGACCCGCAGCTAATTTTATCCAAAAATACATAGTGGATCTTCTCCAGTTGCCCACAGTCCCCCTGGAGACGTCTTTGGCTGTTGCCTCAGTAAATGGACTGCCTCTGACCGATCTAGTCATATCTGTGACCAAACCGCTGAAGCTCCAGGTTGGAGCCCTTCATTCGGAGCTAATTTCTTTCCCTGTCCTGCCCAAAGCCGTCAAAGCTGTGGTGCTGGGCCTGCCTTGGCTTCGACTACATGCCCGAGTTCTAGATTGGAATTCCGGTGAGGTTCTCAGATGGGGTCCCAAGTGTCTCAACCGCTGTCTGGGGCAGATCCATCCAGCCCAGCATCCTCTACCTCAGTTGTTGGCAGGATTGCCTCCTCACTACTCACATTTTGCGGATGTCTTCAGAAAGAAGGAGGCTGGGACGCTGCCCCAACACCCGAGCGTATGACTTTCCTATTGACCTGGTTCCTGATGCGTCCCCCCCTCGTGGACAAGTATACCCTCTCTCCTTCCCAGAGACTCAGTCTATGTCTGCTCCAACCACTGCCTGTGCCCAATGCTCCCTGGCAGCATATAGCAATAAACTTTGTCACGGACCTGACTCCCTCTGCTGGATGCAGTACGGTCTGGGTGGAGGTGGACCGATTCTCGAAAATGGCTAATTTTGTTCCACTGACCGGCCTACCTTCTGCTTGTCGACTGGCCAACCTCTTCATCCAACACATCTTCCATCTTCATGGCTTACCCCTGCATATCGTGTCTGATCGGGTGGTTTAGTTTACCTCAAAGTTCTGGAAAGCCCTCTGTAAATTCCTTGATGTAAGGCCGGATTCACACGAGCATGTTTGGTCCGTGATATACGCTCCGTATGTCGGCCGTATTTCCCGGTCCGAACACACTGCAGGGAGCCGGGCTCCTAGCATCATAGTTAGTTATGACGCTAGGTGTCCCTGCCTCTCCGCGGAACTACTGTCCCGTACTGAAAACATGATTACAGTACGGGACAGTTTTCCCGCAGCGAGGCAGTGACACCTAGCATCATAGATAACTATGATGCTAGGAGCCCAGCTCCCTGCAGTGTGTTCGGTCCGGGAAATGCGGCAACACTTCATCTCCAGGCAGAATGATGACTGGGTGCAGCTTCTTCCTTGGGCCGAGTTCTCTTATTACAACCACCCAAATGAATCCACTGCTGCCACACCGTTCTTGATTGTTTACGGCCACTATCCACTGATCACATAAAAAAAATCTTTATCAATACAGTACAAAGATGCAAGATTGCCTATTTTCCAATAAAGTCTATACTCCCATGGAGACACGTTGCTGTAGGGGAATAGGAGTTAAACACGCGATGTTTCAGGGTACTGTCCCCATTCTCAAGCATGCGTGATACTCAGTAACACCGGTTTATATACCCATCGGCACAGAAAACATTACAATCACGTCACTTAAATATGGCTTTGTGAAACAAAGAATAAAACACAACCTCTCTGTAAGGGGGGGTTCACACTGAGTTTTTTGACGCGGAAACCGTGTCGGAAAACGCGCCAAAAAACTTCCAAAAATGCCTCCCATTGATTTCAATGGGAGGCGGAGGCGTTTTTTTCCCACGAGCGGAAAAACTGTCACGCGGGAAAAAGAAGGGACATCTTTGGGCATTTACGGCTCTGACCTCCCATTGACATCAATGGGAGGTAGAGAAAGCGTATTTCGATGTATTTTTTGCCCGCGGCGCTAAATGGCCGCGGGCAAAAAAACGCAGCAAAAATCGGCGTGCAGGCAGATTTTCCACCTGCAAAAAACTCTGTGTGAACCCAGCCAAAGGCCTCATGCACACGAACATGATTCTGCGGCCGCAATTGCCCCGAAAATCCACGGGAGAATTGCGGCCCCATTCATTCCTATGGGCCATTGCACATGACCGTGGTTTCCACGGTCCGTGCATGGCCCAGGAGCCTGGACCACAGAAAGAATGAACATGTCTTATTACGCCCGAGTTCTGTGGTCCAGGCTCATAGGAAATAATACCTTTAGGCCTCATGCAGATGACCGTAGCCATGAGCACGGCCCGTGATTTGCGGGCTTTTCGCGGGTGTCACTCCACGGCCGGACGACCCGAAAATCACGGCCGTGCACATGGCTACGGTCGTCTGCATGAGGCCTAAAGGTAAGTAAATCACTATGTATAATATTTTTCTCTAATTATAAAGTATTACAATACGTGTTTAGAAATATAATGTCAAATACCTTTCCAAAAATCTTACCATGCAATTCCTAGGACAGGAGCCTATAGATACACACTGAAACTGCAGTTTTTGATTAACCCTTTAGTACTAAAAGAGTCTAATATATAAATACAATAGACCTCCCTTTGAAGCAAACGCGTTCTTATCTGTTCATCATCGATTGCTTCAACTACTTCTCATATAAGCCATCTCAAGTCAAAGATCTTGTGGCCCATTTGAAAAAAAGTGTCTGGCTACCGTTGTCTCACCAAACTTTTTTTCTGTCTGCCATTTTCCAATACCTCTTTCTTATGATCTCTAGCTTTATCCCTATTTTTTTGTTCAAATGCCCTAATCGTTGACCGATGTTCATTAAGACGCCACTTAATAAGCTGCGTTGTCTGTCTGATGTACACCTTCCCACAGAGGGATTTCAACATGTATATGACGTTCTTAGAATAACATGAGAACTAGTGACAAAAAATTCCATATTTCGGATTTCATCTCAGAATATCCCAATACTTTGCGACCGCATTTTTACTCATATTTGAATGGCCGCCATGGGTGGAAACAAATAAAAAATGTATTATCCCTTAATTTCTTTGGTGTAGGTTTCCTAACCTCTTCAAAGTAAACTGTCCCTACTTCCTGACCTATCATCCTTACTTCATCTCTACGGTACCCACGTTCCACAAATTTTTCAACCAACTTCTCCATATTAGTAACATATTCATTATTATCAATAGAAATTCTTGCCAACTGGACAATCTAAGCCACTGCTGGGACTATCACAGGCTATGGTGAATATTGCATCTTTGTACGGTTACATTTTGTACTGGATTGATAAAGGAAAACGTTTTTTACGTGCAAAAAGATTGTGCTTTTCGTTTGTTCCATGATTGTTAACGAGGGAAGAGAGACCTCACCTGCATGAATCATTACAGAAGGTCCGCCTTCAAACATACCTGTTTTTTGTACTACTGCTTGTACGTGTGGGGGACTCA
The DNA here is from genome assembly GCF_050947455.1 of Rhinoderma darwinii. Lineage (NCBI taxonomy): Eukaryota > Metazoa > Chordata > Amphibia > Anura > Rhinodermatidae > Rhinoderma > Rhinoderma darwinii. The sequence continues at coordinate 84,881,830 of NC_134692.1, read as the reverse complement.
ATCGACAGCAAAAAAATGGACTTAAATATAGGTCGGTTCTGCACAAATCCCAGCAAATGTGGAAGTATATTTACAGTAGGATGTTTTGAAATGCTTAACCAAGTGTTCAACTGTTGCATATTTTTTTTAAGGTGAACTCACAGCTTCTTGTAAAAGTTGTTCCTGGCTGTAGATGTGTGGACGGTTACCTCTCTCGCCCTCTATAATCACACGATATCTTAAATAAAATTATAGGAAAAGAAAAAATAATTAGATTTAAAAAATATAAAGGTGAATTATATAACTGGATATTTTATTCTATTAGCTTTTAAAACCCAAATGTGAAGGATGAAAAGCCCACCAACTATTTATACATTGAACAAATAAGGCTGTCACAAATACTAACATATTCCTCCTTTTACTCTTGGGGTATGTTCACACGTAGTGTTTTCAGCCGTTTTTCGGGCCGTAAACGTCCTGAAAAACGGCTGAAAAATTGGAAGCAGTACGCCTACAAACATCTGCCCATTGATTTCAATGGGAAATACGGCGTACTTTTCCGATAGGGCGTTTTTTTACACCTTGTTTTCTGAAAACGGCACGTAAAAAGAAGGCCGTGAAAAATAAGTGCATGTCATTTCTTGGGCTGTTTTTGGAGCCATTTTTCATTGACTATAGAAAAACAGCTCCAAAAACAGCCGTAAAAAACGCAGCGAAAAACGCGAGTTGCTCGAAAACAGCTCTGTATTTTCAGACTTTTTTGAGTTTTTGTGTGCACATACCCTTATGTTCAAACAGAGCTTTTTGCAGGCAGAAAAAATTTTGCAGATATTGACCTGCACGCACTTTCTTTGCCGTGTTTTTTCCGGCTGTGGCCATTGACTGCTGCGGGGAAAAAAGGCAGCAAAAACCTATTTTCTGCCTACCATTGATGTCAATGGGAGGTCAGAGACGGAAACGTCTGAAGAAAGGGCATGACACTTCTTTTTCCCCGCAAGAGTTTTTTTCCGCTCACGGGACAAAACTCCTCCGTCTCCCATTGAAATCAATTGGAGGCGATTTCGGCTGCTTTTTTGGTGCGGTTTCTGTGTCAAAAACTGCGTCATAAAGATCAGTGTGAACTAGGCTGTACTTTATTATTTTACCACTGACTAACCTGTTCAGAAAAAAAAATCAAGAAAATGAGAGATTCAACACTAAAATAACATCTCATTTTTATTGTGGCAGCCACTACCTGGGAAAAAACAAGAAGTTATCACAGCCCCTCCTCTAATAATGCCATCAATAAATAATACTATAATAATACTAGAGTAATATTATGTATACTGTGGTGCTCGGCATCAAGTGGCCAATTCCCCTGCTGCACCACCACAGGGAATATGTACGCTGTAAGCAAGTTGTCTGTAATGCACAGTTTCACTGGGTTCTCCAGAACAGCAGCTGCTCTACGGTTTGGCTTATAGTTATATGTACAAAATGGGGAAATCCACCTCTATTAACTCTAAATGCCCTAATAGAGAATTTGAAAGGGTTTGTTTCTAAAACAGACAACCAAACCATTTTAGTAGAAACACAGCAGCAAATTATTTTTTTGCATATAATATGCTAAGGCTCTATTCACACGTCAGGGTCCGTGGGTGTCGGCCGTTAAAAACGCCCGTTTTGGTCCGTTTTTCTCAGCTGTTTTGCATCCGTTCCGTATGTCCTTTTTTAACGACCGATTGTGATCCATTTTGCATCCATTTTTCACTATCCGTTTTAAAAACGGATGAATTTCATTTGTCAATTTTTTTGGTCCCAACCCACTATAAACACCCACAGGAGGGTCACATGGTCGTCCAGTCACCATTTTCTCTTGCTTTCAGAGTATAGAAAGCTTTGTCTGATCCCTCAGCTTGTATTGGTTTCTGGCTTTTTCTCTGCTATTTTTTGTTTGCTACCATGTACTGATAACCATTGAACTGTGTACTGCAGCTTTGGCTGATTTCTCGGCAATTCGGACAGCAATCACAGATGTTGATGCACGTAGATAGTGCCACAGTGTCCCCTGTAGATACTGCCACAGTGCCCAGTGAAGATACTGCCACACAACCCCCCCTAACGATACTGCCACAGTGCCCCCTGTAGATAGTGCCACACAGCCTCCTGTAGGTAGTGCCACAGTGCCCCCTGTAGGTAGTGCCACAAAGCTCATTTGTAGGTAGTGCCACAGCCCCCTTGGAAATAGCAACCCCCGTAGATGGCACCCAGTGGCGGATTAAGAAGACCATGGGCCCTGGGCTGTTACCCAAATTTGGGCCCCCCTTCTCCACCGCCACCCTGCCGCGCCGTAACTATTGCTAACACTACCTTTTTGCACAAGCATTAACAAATGGGTGTTACGATTCCCCTTTCACAGGGATGTGTCCCTACATACTGACAGTATCACACTGTGTAGGGACACAGCGCCAACCCCCCATGTAGACAGCGCCACACACACACCCCCTGTAGATAAAGCCACACACACCCCCCTGTAGATAAAGCCACACACACACCCCCCTGTAGATAAAGCCACACACACACCCCCCTGTAGATAAAGCCACACACACACACACACACACACACCCCTGTAGATAGAGCGCCACACACACACACACCCCTGTAGATAAAAGCCACACACACACACACCCCTGTAGATAGAGCCACACACCCCTGTAGATAGCGCCACACACACAACCCCCTGTAGAGAGCGTCACACAGCCCCCTATAGATAGCATCAGTGGTGGATTAAGAAGACCATGGGCCCTCGGCTGTTACCCAAACTTGGGCCCCCCTTCTCCACCGCCACCCTGCCGCGCCGTAACTATTGCTAACACTACCTTTTTGCACAAGCATTAACAAATGGGTGTTACGATTCCCCTTTCACAGGGATGTGTCCCTACATACTGAGAGTATCTCACTGTGTAGGGACACAGCGCCAACCCCCCATGTAGACAGCGCCACACACACACACCCCCCTGTAGATAAAGCCACACACACACACCCCTGTAGATAGAGCGCCACACACACACACACCCCTGTAGATAAAGCCACACACACACCCCCCTGTAGATAAAGCCACACACCCCCCCCTGTAGATAAAGCCACACACACCCCCCTGTAGATAAAGCCACACACACACCCCCCTGTAGATAAAGCCACACACACACCCCCCTGTAGATAAAGCCACACACACACCCCTGAAGATAAAGCGCCACACACACACACACCCCTGTAGATAGAGCCACACACACAACCCCCTGTAGATAAAGCCACACACACAACCCCCTGTAGATAAAGCCACACACCCCTGTAGATAGCGCCACACACACAACCCCCTGTAGAGAGCGTCACACAGCCCCCTATAGATATCATCACACAGCCCCCTATAGATAGAGCCACACAGCACTCTCCCTTGTATATAGTGCCACACAGCGCTCCTCCCCCTTGTATATAGTGCTACACAGCGTCGCTGCAGCCCTGGGATGACATTTTATGGGGTGAAACGTCATCCCAGGAGGCCGGCCCGGACGAAGAAACAGAATTCTGGGCAAGTATAAGATTTTTATTTTTTCTAAATTGCGTTACATAACATCTGCTATCTGTTGCAGGTTTTACCTCCCCATTGAATTAAATTGGGAAAACCCAAAACAAATGAGCAGCGTTTACGCAAATACAATTGACTTGCTGCGGAATAAAAAACCGCACCGCAGGTCAATTTCTGAGCTTTTTATTTCCCACTTATCATTTACGCAGCGTGTGATGAGAATTGTTCACATCTATTCTACTCTGCTGCTACTGTATTAGGGCTTGTCCACACTTAACGGAATTGCTGCGTATTTTCTGCCCGGAAAATACCCAGAATACGGTAGTAGCAAAGTGAGTGAGATTTACCAAATCTCATCCAGATGCTGCGTAAAATTTCCGACCAGACATTTTGTCCTGCGGTGCGTATTTCTCGTACTGCAGCATGTCAATTCCTGCTGTGGAAAGTGACTGAATTGCTGCGTTTTTTCAGACGAGACGTCACCATCTCCCAACATTGAGAAGAACGCAGTAAAATACGCACCATTTTCTGCAGCAAAAACCACAGGAAATGGTGCTTTTTTTCTGTAGCGGAATTTCTGCTGAAATATATATATATATATATATATATATATACATACATACACACACTATACATATGTATGTATATATACACTCTATCTCTATCACAGACACACAAAGTACACAAAGTAGGCACATTATGCACAAAGTAGGCACATTATGCACAAAGAAAGCACATTATGTACAAAGTAGGCACATTATGCACAAAGTACGCACATTATGCACAAAGTACGCACATTATGCACAAAGTAGGCACATTATGCACAAAGTACACATTATACACAAAGTACGCACATTATGCACAAAGTACGCACATTATGCACAAAGTACGCACAGTATGCACAAAGTAGGCACATTATGCACAAAGTAGGCACATTATGCACAAAGTCCGCACATTATGCACAAAGTCCGCACATTATGCACAAAGTCTGCACATTATGCACAAAGTCCGCACATTATGCACAAAGTCCGCACATTATGCACAAAGTCCGCACATTATGCACAAAGTCCGCACATTATGCACAAAGTACGCACATTATGCACAAAGTACGCACATTATGCACAAAGTACGCACATTATGCACAAAGTACGCACATTATGCACAAAGTACGCAAAGTACGCACATTATGCACAAAGTACGCACATTATGCACAAAGTACGCACATTATGCACAAAGTATACACATTATGCAAAGTACACACATTATACACAAAGTACACAAAGTATGCACATTATACACAAAGTATGCACATTATACACAAAGTACACACGAGTATGCACATTATACACAAAGTACACACGAGTATGCACATTATACACAAAGTACACACGAGTATGTACATTATACAAAAAGTACACAAAAGTATGCACATTATACACAAAGTATGCACATTATACACAAAGTACACACGAGTATGTACATTATACACATATAAATTACACCTTGTAAACACACATGAATATTCATATGCATATGCACATTAAACACATTGTAAACACACATGCACTTACCTTTTATGTAGGGGATTTGTGAGTCTTCACTGCAGCTCTTCTCCTGCTCACAGCCCGACACAGAGCCCGCCGACAGTCTCCCCTCTCCCATGTCCCGACAGCTAGCAGCAGGAGGAGAGCTGTTTAGATCAGGGAAGGGGGGCTGGAGGGGGAGCTTCTAAAGCAGCACAGACCACAGCTGCTAAGTAGGGGAAGCTCCGTTCGTCTGATGACAGGTGCGGTCCTGGCACCGGGGCTCCCGCCGGTGCTAGCGACGCCACTGGGCATGAGGGGGATCGGGCGGTCATGGGCCCCCTGAGAGCCTTGGGCCCCGGGCGGCCACCCGAACCGCCCTAATGATAATCCGCCACTGATGGCACCCCTCCTCCCTGTAGATAGCGCTACTGTAGCTCCCTGTAGAAGCGGAATCCCTCTGTCCTGGGATTCTGCTTCAGGAGTTGCCCCTGATGTCACTGTCGATTATATGGATACTGACATCAGGGGCTTCTCCTGAAACGGAATCCCCTGCCAGAGTGTCGGCAACGCTGTGGCCGGGCTTTCCACTTCAGGAGTTGCCCCTGATGTCACTTTACATATATGAATAGTGATGTCAGGGAGGGACTTTTCCTGGAGCGGAATCCCCGGCCACAGTGTCGGAACACTGTGGCTGGGGATTCTGCTTCAGGAGTTGCCCCTGATGACACTGTCCATATATGGATAATGATGTCAGGGATTTCTCCTGGAGCGGAATCCCTGGCCACAGCGTCGGCAATGCTGTGGACGGGGATTCCGCTTCAGGAATTGCCTCTGATGCCACTCTCCATATATGGATAGTGACGTCAGGGGCTCCATCTAGGAGTGGAATCGCCGGCCAGAGGGATTCTGCTCCTACAGGGAGCTACATAGGAGCTACAGTGGCGCTATCTACAGGGGGAGGGGGGTGCTATCTTTAAGTGGTATGTGGAACTACCTACAGAAAAAAACTCTCCTCCTTCTCAAATGCACTTCGCACTGTGAGGAGGAAGAGGAGGAGGAGGAGAGAGTGAGCAGCAGAAAGCACGGCCATCACTCTGATCACATTCAGGTGACGGGCGTATTCTACACGGCCCCATAGACTACTATGGGAGCCGTGCGGCCGTGAAAACGGCTCAAAATAGGTGTTCCATTTTTTGACAGTCCGTAAAAAAATTGGCCGTGTGAATAGCTCCATTTGGGGTCTATTGTTTTTACTCCGGCCATGTGTCACACGGCCGACTATCCCAGCCATGTGAATAGGGCCTAACTCACTGTACAGGGAAGTGCTTTTATATATATATATATATATATATATATATATATATATATATATATATATATATATATATATATATACACAAATATATATATAAATTTACATTTTGATGATATTATAAGTCATTGAAAAGGACTAGCGTGTGTGTGTGTGTATATGTATATATATATATATATATATATATATATATATATACACACACACACACACACACACATCTATGGTTCCATCAGACATAGGTGTGTATTCTCAGATATGCCCATGGTAATGAGATAAGACAGTTGGCTCAAGTAATGAGATAAGACAGTTGGCTCTAGCCGAGCGCATTGTCTTGTTTACAATCTGGGAAGAACAGAGGATTTCCTTTGATCCTCTTTTCTCCTACCCTCAGGAGGGAAGCCATAAAGAGTGGATACATCCTATGATGCATTCCAACTTCACAGGAGGTTCCCACAGCCTGCCTACCCTTGCACGTGTATGAGTTCAGCACAGTGATGGCTGCGGAAGTGCTGGGCGTGATTTTCACGCACCCATTGTCTTCAATGGGTGCGTGATGCGCGAACAATGCACAAATATAGGACATGTCGTGAGTTTTACGCAGCCGACACACGGACACGCGCTGCGTGAAAATCACTGACAGTCTGCACGGCCCAAGAGCAACATAGGTCCGTGCGAGGCGCGTGAAAATCTCGCACGTTGCACGGATGTATTACACGTTCGTCTGAATAAGCCCTAACAATAAGGCCCAGTTCACAGAGTTTTTGGGCCTTGATATTGACTCGGACACTGCGTCAGAATCAGCACCAAAAAACTTCCAAAACTGCCTCCCATTGATTTAATCTGAAATCAATGGGAGCCAGTCGCGGATAAAAGAAAAAGTAGCACGTCCTTTCTTGCCGCTGTTCCGCCTCTGACCTCCCATCGAAATCAATGGGAGGCAGAAAATGCATTTTTCGCTGCGTTTTTTGTCTGCTGTCCTCAATCGCCACGGGCAAAAAACGCAGCAAAAAAACGCCGCAAGATAGTGTGGGCAGGTCAAAATCTGCCTCAAAATTCTTTAAGGAATTTTGAGGCAGATTTTTTTTTTGCCTGCAAAATACTGTGTGAACAGGGCCATACATAAACAGCACTTTGAGATAATTTACTCACTGTGTCAGAAGAGCTGCTCCCACTCCAGTCCTCTTCCGGCGATGTCTTCCAGGCGAGGTCTTCGGTCCAGACGTCCAGTCCTTCACCTCCAGCCAGGCTCCAGGTAAGTTTTGTCCATGTTTGTCCGCGGCTGCGCGCGCTTCGATCGCGGGTGCGTGCGCCGGCAGTCGAGGGTGCGCGCGCGGGCGGTCTCGAGTGCGGGCGTTTGTGGGTGCGCGCTCGCGAGTGCGCACGCGCGGGAGTTTCCTTGTGCGCGCGGGCGGACGGTTTGACGGCCCCCCATGACGAGGGGAGGGGAGGGGGCCCGCAGCAGCAGCTCACGACATTCTTTTGGTGAAAAAAACGGGCCCCATTGCAGGGGCCCGTTTTTTCCTACCAAAAGAATGTCGCGGCAGTTGCCGGGCCCCCCTTTCAATTAGGTTTGGCCGGGCCCCTCACACCAGTACCCCTAATACCCCCCTGATGGCGGCCCTGCCACCAACCATTGATACCACTAATACCAGTAGTCTAAGTATCATTCCTAACCCTAACATTTCCCCTACCCTGCCATAACTAGCAAAGCTACTGCATTTCTCAACAGCAATAGCTTAACCGCTGCAGCTCCTTTTCACTTCATTTAAAGAGGCTCTGTCACCAGATTTTGCAACCCCTATCTGCTATTGCAGCAGATAGGCGCTGCAATGTAGATTACAGTAACGTTTTTATTTTTTAAAAACGAGCATTTTTGGCCAAGTTATGACCATTTTTGTATTTATGCAAATGAGGCTTGCAAAAGTCCAAGTGGGCGTGTTTAAAGTAAAAGTCCAAGTGGGCGTGTATTATGTGCGTACATCGGGGCGTTTTTACTACTTTTACTAGCTGGGCGTTCTGACGAGAAGTATCATCCACTTCTCTTCAGAACGCCCAGCTTCTGGCAGTGCAGACACAGCCGTGTTCTCGAGAGATCACGCTGTGACGTCACTCACTTCCTGCCCCAGGTCCTGCATCGTGTCGGCCACATCGGCACCAGAGGCTACAGTTGATTCTGCAGCAGCATCAGCGTTTGCAGGTAAGTAGCTACATCGACTTACCTGCAAACGCCGATGCTGATGCAGAATCAACTGTAGCCTCTGGTGCCAATGTGTCCTCGCTCGTCCGACACGATGCAGGACCTGTGAGTGACGACACAGCGTGATCTCTCTAGAACACGGGATAAAGAGAGAAAAAAACACGGCGCCACCTTGTGCAGATCAGTCGGTAAAGGTGAGACAAAAATGCCGTACTGCAGGTAATATGCTCACCTAGGTACGGGGTTAATAGGCGTGTAAATTAAAACCACAGTGCTGCTGCCAGATCCGAGTCGGCATCCAAAAGGACCGCTTGGGAGGAGAATTATGCAGGAGAAAAGAGGATCATTCCAGGGGCGCTGCTGTGTGGTAATAATGATAGGATCGAAGTCCGGAGATATTAATAATAAAATGAATTTATTCGAATGAGTGGCTACGCGTTTCGACGATGAACAATCGTCTTCATCAGGCCATATGCATAATACATTAGACACGTCTTATATAACATCATGGTTCACAAATGACACGAGTGAAAAAAGCCGCCAAATCTGTAGAGGTCAGGGTGCGTTCGTGACGTCACACCCGGCTTTTTACCTTTTTCACCAATCACACCGTGGATCAGTGAATAGATAAATGTGTTCAGTACATCAATCATACACAATGAGATTGTTACATAACATAAGAATAATAAATAAGAAAGAAATTTAGGGTATTCATAAAAAACAAAGTGGTGTCGACGTATGAATAATAAAAACCAGGCATAAAACAAATGGTTAAAATGGACACAATAAGTGGAAGTTAAAAGAGTAATTGAACGAAGGACTGCGCTACAGACCAGTGGGTTGTTAGGTAGCAACGAAGGACGCCGGGACGCGAACTTGGTAACCAGGGCAACCAGGCCGAGAACAGCGCAGCAGAGCATAAGAGGATATGCGTCTGCTGTGGATACTTTGTAAAAGTTAAATTCTTTATTGAGAATATGTATAAAATATAATGCTCTTTATTGCCTAGGTAGATTTTTCGGGATTTTTTGCGGCTCTAACGATTTTGTGCGGCTCTAACAAAAGCGTTGCCAGGCAACAGAAAAACAAACAGGACGGGAACAGCGAACAAACCGAAATATCAGCGCTCGCTGTGAATAGACCAAAGAAGACCGCTTCGGGACAGGTTTGGTAAACATATGTATAATGTTAGATATATAGTATTCTTTACACACAGATCAAATATAGTTTGCAGTATTCTGTGCCGTTGTGATTAAGGAGGGAAAGTCGATGTATTTTTGTGTATTATCATAGAATGCACAGCGTATTTTTTGGCTCTGGTGTTATATTGTATCAGCGGAATAATCACTTTACAGAAGATGATTTATAAGGAATGTTGGTTCTGACATGTATGAAATTATGTTAATAGACAACCAGTACGTGGCAAGTGGCATAGGGGGATCAAAGGGATCGGGGACTACATATACCACGGGAGAGTTAATGAAAATTAATTACATATACAATAATTGGACTAAAAGGGAAAAGTCACAACCTGTTAGACTTTATAAATAGAAAGAAATTTGATTAGAAAGAGCAAAAAGGAGGTAAATAAGTATGAATAAATTTGTCCCTCATATTGTCGGATCATACTCATTGTTTATTATTTATTATTGTGTAATGATGTGACTTGTGGGAATTGTATGATTTCGAGTAGTGCTTTCACATTTGGAAAACTAAGGCTATTGGTTAATCAAGTGTTGATTCAGAGATATCATTCAAGCCCCCTGGGTATAAAGTCTGTAATTTGAAGATCCAATAGTTTTCCCTCTGTTTAAGTTTATTGTATCTGTTGGGGACATCGTGGTGTATGTCTTCGATGGGTGTAACTGTGATTTGATTAAATTGACATTTGTGTACATAGGTGAAGTGTCGAGACACACTGTGCTTCAAAAAACCTGTGTTCACATTGGATCTGTGTTTATTAATTCTGGATCTCAGATGTTGTGTGGTTCGGCCGACGTATTGGAGTTGACATGTACATTCCATTAGGTAGATAACGTAGGAACTGCTGCAACTTAGGGATGACTTAATTGGGAAGGATTCCTTTGTAACAGTTGATGTATATGTATATTTTTTGTTGCTGATACTATTGCAGCATAGACATCGTGGGTGGCCACATTTGTACGAACCATTGGGTCTGGATAAGAAAGTAGTAGTAGGTAATGTTTTAGGTTTTCGGATTCTGCTAGGGGCCAGAATATTTCTCAGAGTTAAGGAGCGGCGAAAGGTGATGCTCGGATGGGATGGTATCGCATCTTTAAGGTAAGGGTCGCTTTTTATAATGTGCCAATGTTTGTTCAAAATTGCTCTAACTGTCTTGTTCCCTTGATTGTAAGTGGTTATAAAGTTAGTGTAGTATTTATTTTGTTCTAGTTTTTTCTTCTGTACCGGGTTTAGACAGGAGTTTTGAGATAATTCTGAGGCTTTAGATCTAGCATCTTGGATTAGTTTTAAAGGAAAATTCTTCTCTCTGAATCGTTTCTCTAAAATATTGCACTCGAATTTAAAGTTTGCGTTGGTACTGCAATTTTTTCGGACTCTTCTAAATTGACCGAAAGGCACATTTGTTAGCCAAGGTCGATATTGGGCACTTTTAAAGTCAATATAGCTATTCACATCGACAGATTTGAAGTGGGTTTTTGTGACAAAATGTTCAATCTTGGTGTCATAGCTAATGGTTAGGTCAAGAAAGTCAATAGAGATTTCAGAAAAGGTGTGTGTGAAGGAAATGTCATAGCTATTGGTATTTAAATGCTTGATAAAACTTGAAGCTTCATTTGCAGATCCTGTCCACACGAAAAACAGGTCATCAATATACCTCCTATATAAGAGAATGTTGTTTTTAAATGGGTGGTCCCCAAGGATGTGTTCCTCTTCGAATGCCCCCATATACAGGTTTGCATAGGCTGGTGCGAATCTGGAGCCCATCGCACAGCCTCTTGTTTGGTTATAAAAAGTATGATTGAAGGTGAACGAATTATGATGAAGAATGAAATCGATACAATTAGTCAGAAAAGAAACTTGGTTAACAGGGATTAGGGTGTTAGATGATAAAAATGATCTCGTTACCTGCATACCTTTTATATGTGGGATATTGCTATACAAAGCGGTTACGTCAGCTGTTAGGAAATATATGTGTGATGTAGTCTTATCGATTTTGAGATTAAATAAATCCTTTATTAATTGGGTGGAATCTTTGAGATAGGAGGGTAACATGAGTACGAAAGGTTGCAGGTGTAAATCTACAAAGTGAGAGAGATTGCTGGTTAATGAGCCAATTCCTGATATGATGGGGCGTCCTGGGGGGTCTATGAGTGTTTTGTGTATTTTTGGAAGGTGATAGATAAAGGGTATATTTGGGAAAGGTACATGTAAAAAACGTTTTTCTTTTTTTGTGAGAAGGCCTTCCTGGAAAGCCTTCTCTATCATAGATGTGTATTCGTATACGTGGGTAGGAAGGGGATTTGATGCTAGTTTGCAATAAAAAGTCTTATCATTTAGAATCCTCGAAGTTTCTTCCAAGTATTTGTCCCTATTCTGGATCACTATGCCCCCCCCCCCTTTGTCGGTAGGACGAATGACTATGTCACCGTTATTTTGCAGAGATTTTATGGCCCTTCTTTCATACGAGGTCAAGTTATCATGGTAGGGATAAGGATTCTCTAATGTCCTAAATTCATTATTCACGAGCGTTGAGAAGGTTTCAATGAGGGGGCCTTGATGATGGACAGGATAGAATTCTGATTTGACACAAACTTCAACTGGGATGGCTTTAGTATTTATATCTGGTGTATGCGGGTCCTCTGTTGCAACTGGTAATGTGTTAGGTTCCTGTCCATCATCAAGGCCCCCTCATTGAAACCTTCTCAACGCTCGTGAATAATGAATTTAGGACATTAGAGAATCCTTATCCCTACCATGATAACTTGACCTCGTATGAAAGAAGGGCCATAAAATCTCTGCAAAATAACGGTGACATAGTCATTCGTCCTGCCGACAAAGGGGGGGGGGCATAGTGATCCAGAATAGGGACAAATACTTGGAAGAAACTTCGAGGATTCTAAATGATAAGACTTTTTATTGCAAACTAGCATCAAATCCCCTTCCTACCCACGTATACGAATACACATCTATGATAGAGAAGGCTTTCCAGGAAGGCCTTCTCACAAAAAAAGAAAAACGTTTTTTACATGTACCTTTCCCAAATATACCCTTTATCTATCACCTTCCAAAAATACACAAAACACTCATAGACCCCCCAGGACGCCCCATCATATCAGGAATTGGCTCATTAACCAGCAATCTCTCTCACTTTGTAGATTTACACCTGCAACCTTTCGTACTCATGTTACCCTCCTATCTCAAAGATTCCACCCAATTAATAAAGGATTTATTTAATCTCAAAATCGATAAGACTACATCACACATATATTTCCTAACAGCTGACGTAACCGCTTTGTATAGCAATATCCCACATATAAAAGGTATGCAGGTAACGAGATCATTTTTATCATCTAACACCCTAATCCCTGTTAACCAAGTTTCTTTTCTGACTAATTGTATCGATTTCATTCTTCATCATAATTCATTCACCTTCAATCATACTTTTTATAACCAAACAAGAGGCTGTGCGATGGGCTCCAGATTCGCACCAGCCTATGCAAACCTGTATATGGGGGCATTCGAAGAGGAACACATCCTTGGGGACCACCCATTTAAAAACAACATTCTCTTATATAGGAGGTATATTGATGACCTGTTTTTCGTGTGGACAGGATCTGCAAATGAAGCTTCAAGTTTTATCAAGCATTTAAATACCAATAGCTATGACATTTCCTTCACACACACCTTTTCTGAAATCTCTATTGACTTTCTTGACCTAACCATTAGCTATGACACCAAGATTGAACATTTTGTCACAAAAACCCACTTCAAATCTGTCGATGTGAATAGCTATATTGACTTTAAAAGTGGCCAATATCGACCTTGGCTAACAAATGTGCCTTTCGGTCAATTTAGAAGAGTCCGAAAAAATTGCAGTACCAACGCAAACTTTAAATTCGAGTGCAATATTTTAGAGAAAAGATTCAGAGAGAAGAATTTTCCTTTAAAACTAATCCAAGATGCTAGATCTAAAGCCTCAGAATTATCTCAAAACTCCTGTCTAAACCCGGTACAGAAGAAAAAACTAGAACAAAATAAATACTACACTAACTTTATAACCACTTACAATCAAGGGAACAAGACAGTTAGAGCAATTTTGAACAAACATTGGCACATTATAAAAAGCGACCCTTACCTTAAAGATGCGATACCATCCCATCCGAGCATCACCTTTCGCCGCTCCTTAACTCTGAGAAATATTCTGGCCCCTAGCAGAATCCGAAAACCTAAAACATTACCTACTACTACTTTCTTATCCAGACCCAATGGTTCGTACAAATGTGGCCACCCACGATGTCTATGCTGCAATAGTATCAGCAACAAAAAATATACATATACATCAACTGTTACAAAGGAATCCTTCCCAATTAAGTCATCCCTAAGTTGCAGCAGTTCCTACGTTATCTACCTAATGGAATGTACATGTCAACTCCAATACGTCGGCCGAACCACACAACATCTGAGATCCAGAATTAATAAACACAGATCCAATGTGAACACAGGTTTTTTGAAGCACAGTGTGTCTCGACACTTCACCTATGTACACAAATGTCAATTTAATCAAATCACAGTTACACCCATCGAAGACATACACCACGATGTCCCCAACAGATACAATAAACTTAAACAGAGGGAAAACTATTGGATCTTCAAATTACAGACTTTATACCCAGGGGGCTTGAATGATATCTCTGAATCAACACTTGATTAACCAATAGCCTTAGTTTTCCAAATGTGAAAGCACTACTCGAAATCATACAATTCCCACAAGTCACATCATTACACAATAATAAATAATAAATAATAAACAATGAGTATGATCCGACAATATGAGGGACAAATTTATTCATACTTATTTACCTCCTTTTTGCTCTTTCTAATCAAATTTCTTTCTATTTATAAAGTCCAACAGGTTGTGACTTTTCCCTTTTAGTCCAATTATTGTATACGTAATTAATTTTCATTAACTCTCCCGTGGTATATGTAGTCCCCGATCCCTTTGATCCCCCTATGCCACTTGCCACGTACTGGTTGTCTATTAACATAATTTCATACATGTCAGAACCAACATTCCTTATAAATCATCTTCTGTAAAGTGATTATTCCGCTGATACAATATAACACCAGAGCCAAAAAATACGCTGTGCATTCTATGATAATACACAAAAATACATCGACTTTCCCTCCTTAATCACAACGGCACAGAATACTGCAAACTATATTTGATCTGTGTGTAAAGAATACTATATATCTAACATTATACATATGTTTACCAAACCTGTCCCGAAGCGGTCTTCTTTGGTCTATTCACAGCGAGCGCTGATATTTCGGTTTGTTCGCTGTTCCCGTCCTGTTTGTTTTTCTGTTGCCTGGCAACGCTTTTGTTAGAGCCGCACAAAATCGTTAGAGCCGCAAAAAATCCCGAAAAATCTACCTAGGCAATAAAGAGCATTATATTTTATACATATTCTCAATAAAGAATTTAACTTTTACAAAGTATCCACAGCAGACGCATATCCTCTTATGCTCTGCTGCGCTGTTCTCGGCCTGGTTGCCCTGGTTACCAAGTTCGCGTCCCGGCGTCCTTCGTTGCTACCTAACAACCCACTGGTCTGTAGCGCAGTCCTTCGTTCAATTACTCTTTTAACTTCCACTTATTGTGTCCATTTTAACCATTTGTTTTATGCCTGGTTTTTATTATTCATACGTCGACACCACTTTGTTTTTTATGAATACCCTAAATTTCTTTCTTATTTATTATTCTTATGTTATGTAACAATCTCATTGTGTATGATTGATGTACTGAACACATTTATCTATTCACTGATCCACGGTGTGATTGGTGAAAAAGGTAAAAAGCCGGGTGTGACGTCACGAACGCACCCTGACCTCTACAGATTTGGCGGCTTTTTTCACTCGTGTCATTTGTGAACCATGATGTTATATAAGACGTGTCTAATGTATTATGCATATGGCCTGATGAAGACGATTGTTCATCGTCGAAACGCGTAGCCACTCATTCGAATAAATTCATTTTATTATTAATATCTCCGGACTTCGATCCTATCATTATTACCACACAGCAGCGCCCCTGGAATGATCCTCTTTTCTCCTGCATAATTCTCCTCCCAAGCGGTCCTTTTGGATGCCGACTCGGATCTGGCAGCAGCACTGTGGTTTTAATTTACACGCCTATTAACCCCGTACCTAGGTGAGCATATTACCTGCAGTACGGCATTTTTGTCTCACCTTTACCGACTGATCTGCACAAGGTGGCGCCGTGTTTTTTTCTCTCTTTATCCCGTGTTCTAGAGAGATCACGCTGTGTCGTCACTCACAGGTCCTGCATCGTGTCGGACGAGCGAGGACACATCGGCACCAGAGGCTACAGTTGATTCTGCATCAGCATCGGCGTTTGCAGGTAAGTCGATGTAGCTACTTACCTGCAAACGCTGATGCTGCTGCAGAATCAACTGTAGCCTCTGGTGCCGATGTGGCCGACACGATGCAGGACCTGGGGCAGGAAGTGAGTGACGTCACAGCGTGATCTCTCGAGAACACGGCTGTGTCTGCACTGCCAGAAGCTGGGCGTTCTGAAGAGAAGTGGATGATACTTCTCGTCAGAACGCCCAGCTAGTAAAAGTAGTAAAAACGCCCCGATGTACGCACATAATACACGCCCACTTGGACTTTTACTTTAAACACGCCCACTTGGACTTTTGCAAGCCTCATTTGCATAAATACAAAAATGGTCATAACTTGGCCAAAAATGCTCGTTTTTTAAAAATAAAAACGTTACTGTAATCTACATTGCAGCGCCGATCTGCTGCAATAGCAGATAGGGGTTGCAAAATCTGGTGACAGAGCCTCTTTAAAGCGGCTCTGTCACCAGATTCTCAAATCCCTATCTCCTATTGCATGTGATCGGCGCTGCAATGTAGTTTTAAAAAAAACTTTCATTTTTGGCCAAGTTATGAGCTATTTTATATATATATATATATATATATATATATATATATATATATATATATATATATATATATATATATATATATATATGCAAATGAGGTTTGAAATGGACAATTGGGCGTTTTTTTTCCGTTATGTCCAACTGGGCGTGTATTGTGTTTTTAACTGGGCGTGTTTACGTTTATGACGCTGACCAATCAGTGACCAGTCAGCATCATACACTCATCTCCATTGATTTACACAGCAGCGATGTGCAGCCACATAAACAGAGATTAACGTTAATCAAGTGTCCAGATAATGAATACACATGAAATCCAGCCTGGACGTCATGTGTATTCAGAATCCTGACACTTCTGAATCTTTTCTTTGAGATTTCTAGCAAGAGAAACGAAATCTCACGAGATTACGAGGTAAACGAGATTTCGTTTCACTTGCTGGAAATCTCACAGAAAAGATTCAGAAGTGTCCTGATAATGAATACACATGATCATCCAGCCTGGACGTCATGTGTATTCAGAATCCTGACACTTCTGAATCTTTTCTGTGAGATTTGCAGCAAGTGAAACGAAATCTCGTTTACCTCGTAATCTCGCGAGATTCCGTTTCTCTTACTAGAAATCTCAAAGAAAAGATTCAGAAGTGTCAGGATTCTGAATACACATGACGTCCAGGCTGGATGATCATGTGCATTCATTATCAGGACACTTGATTAACGTTAATCTGTTTATGTGGCTGCACATCGCTGCTGTGTAAATAAATGGAGATGAGTGTATGATGCTGACTGGTCACTGATTGGTCAGCGTCATACACGTAAACACGCCCAGTTAAAAACACAATACACGCCCAGTTGGACATAACGAAAAAAAAAACGCCCAGTTGTCCATTTCAAACCTCATTTGAATATATATAAAATAGCTCATAACTTAGCCAAAAATGAACGTTTTAAAAAAAACAAAACACGTTACTGTTATCTACATTGCAGCGCCGATCACATGCAATAGGAGATAGGGATTTGAGAATCTGGTGACAGAGCCTCTTTAACCCTATCCTACAATAACCCTGCACTATTGCCATCCTATAACCCTGGCCCCCAGCCCACATCCACTGTAATGTCCGTGGCTGCGGGCTGTCAGCTCCAACCTCCCCCTGACAGCCGCAGACACAAGTCGGCAAGTGCTGGCCCCAGCCTCCTCCTCAGGAGACGCCAGAACTCGCGTCCACTCACCTCTTCTGGATCCCGTAGGGTGCACGCGCATGCTCGTGCCCGCTCTTAAAGCGGCAGCGCGTGCACCAGACCTCATGGATGAGCTTTGACCCGTGAGTACCCTGGACTACAAGAGGGGTCCAACCCCCTAGTTCTATGCCTGAGCGTTGTTGTGTTCCCTAGTTTGTTTATGTGATGGCCTTCTAGTTTGTTTCCTGTTCCAGTCCATGTTAAAGTCCCTGTGCCTGTACCTATTTCCAGTTCCTGTTCCTAGCAATCCATACCTTCCTGGTCTAGCACTGAGCTGTGCCAAAGTCGTGTCGTGCTGCATCCACGTCTGAACTGCTTCACCTTGCCTGACATCCGCCTGCTACCTAGTCCCAGCCAAGCCTGCCCTGCTGCTGTCTGAGCTGCCACAGGTACCTATAGAACTATAGACATTCACCTGCTCCCTGTTGGCCAGCTGCCTTACCGCCAAGGCGGTACGGCCCAGTGGGTCCACAGACCCTTCATGACATCCATATTCTACAAACCTTATCCTATTCCAACCCCGTTTGCCCTTTCGCTTTCCCTACAGCCCTTATTGTATTAACCCCTTAGTTACAGGGACAGTTAGAGCCAGGTGGGTAGGGTCACAGAAGTAAGTGAGAGTGAGTTTATTGCATTTCACACGTGTATGTAGGTACGTGGGTGGGTACTAGTAAAGGACTGTACGGGTACTGTTAATGTGTTCTTGATATATTGTACCACGTGTAGTGTCATATGCTTAATACATATTAATACTTATTATGCGTATTGAGGTATGCTCATACTATACCGTGAATATATATTTTGTGTATTCTGTCTTTTATGGCTGAGTGTGATTTTGTGTTGGTAATAAACCTTTATTTACTATACATTTGTGTCGTGAATCACTGTGCACACACACTTAGTACTAAGGCAAATAGAAAAGCGTAATACAAGGGAAAAGTAGGGGAGCTAGGCATAACCCTAGTGACCCTAATAATAGGAGGTAGTAACAGTGGGGGACACTTGTCCAGTATACCCCACTAAATACCAGCCCCTTTAACACTCACCAACAATATTCTAGCAGTGTCATTTGTTTCTTCCCAGATCAGTTGAATCTATACATTTTGAACCCTTTTATTATAGGCAGCTGTGGAATGTGATCTCAGTCTGACCACCAAAATAGACCATGCACTCATGTGTAGACAGGAGGTCAGTCTCTTCTATGTAGCTGACTTACTGTGAACTACAGGATTACATCATCATCAAATTCATCCTAGCAGCTCTGAGACCCCTCCTCTTCCCACCCAGCCCCATCCTCCTTGTTTGTCTATATGTTCCCATATGGATTGCTGCTATGGAGATAATTTATTTTCTATCTAAGGGAGCAGGCAGGGGCGTAGCTGAAGGCTCATGGGCCCCGGTGCAAAAGCCTTTCTTGGGCCCCTTAACTTCTCTTTATTGCCAGCAAACATGTGTGATACTGTCTGCTGGGCCCTGTATCTAAGCCAACCACATGGTAGGTTTAGATACAGGGACCCAGCAAATAGTACTCTTATACTTGTGCTCTTCGTCCAGTGTGGGTCCTGATGCCGTTCAGCGTCACAACGTCATGCGCGGCGCACATAACTTTGTGATGCTGACAGCAGTCAGGACCCGTGTTCTGCCCGGACCCAACTCAGGAGCGAGGTCAGTTAGTATACTGTCAGGGACAAACGCAGGATTTTTAAAGGGGGGATTCCAAACGCATACTTTTCAAACCAAGTTATTTTTGACTCGCTCCCACTACCTTCTGTTTTTTATACTATGAGTATCAGTCTCAACGTATCCACCAGCTGAGCCCTTTATATTACAAGTTCTAATAAAAAAAGGGCTAGGTGATATATACTGATCACTACTGGTAGCGTAAAAACCAGCATAGATAGCGCCACTCTTGGTTCCCCTTGTAGATGGTGAACCACACTACCCTGTAGATAGTGCCACACACAGCCTATGTTTATAGTGCCACAGTGCCCCCAGTAGTTGGTGCCACAAAGCCCCCTGTAGATAGTGCCATACACACCTTGTAGATGGTGTCACACATCCCCCTTACAGTTAGGGCCATGCACAGTCTTCTGTAGATAGTGCAGCACACCTCCATTTGTAGATAGTGCCACACAGCCTGCTTTACAGAGCGTGTAACACAGCCACCCTGTAGATAGTTCCCGGGTGCCCCCAAACAAATAAAACTTATACCCACCTAGCCCCGTTCCCGCAAAGAGTGAAGCTCCACAGCCTTCTCAGTCCTGCAGCCTATGAGGTGCCGAGACAGAATCCTAGAATAGGCCGGTGTGATCCAGTGACATAATCGCGCCAGCATGCGCAGTGATCCTGTCCCAGCCTCTTATAGGCTGCAGGCTGAATGTGGCCTGTAGCCTAATGAATGGCAGAGCCGGGAGCAGGCTCCCTGCTCTGCCATAGTATTCAATTGTATCCTAAGGACAGAGCTACAATTGAATGTGGAATTCCCCCAGGCACCGGGCCAATGCCATTAGCATGTAAGGGCCTTCTGGCCCTGGTCATAGAGGGGGTTTCCGGGAAACTGGAAACCCCTCTTGCGTGTGCCCCTTACTGCCCATGTATTAAAAGGGGCCTGTGTAGTTTATTACATAGGACCCAGTTACTACAGTAACAGTGGATAGACATGGTGAGGGGCCCGGTCGACACTCGCACGTCGCCCTGATCAGATGCCCCGGCTGCCTCCGGGCCCTGGAAGTTATGCAGGGGTTGGTGCCGGATACAGAAGGCTCCAACCACCGTATAGCGGCCGTGCTGAGTACTGCAGCTCTGCTCCTATTCAAGTTAAAATAAGCAGACCTGCAGTAACCTAGCACGGCCGCTATACAGTGGTCGGAGCGTTCTGTTTCCGGCACCAACCCTTGTATAACTTCCGGCGTCCAGAGGCAGCCGGAACAGCTGATCGGTGCGGAGTCCAGATGTCGGACCCCCACCATTCATATACGGATGACCTATCCTGTGGTTTAAGTATAAAGAACAGCCCCCAACCTGCACAATCCATTTAAGCTGCATCACATAGGATACGCTGAGACTCTGCAGTGTGAGGACAGAATTCTATGTTACTGGTCTATCACTTGCTGCACTTAGATAGGAATCAGAGAAGAGAAAGTGCAGTGTGACTTGACCCCCTCTGCAAAGCCAGAGGCATAATGGAAAATGTAGGCTGAATTAGGGGAACCATATCCGAGAAGAAAAAGAAACCAAGATGGCAGACAACCCATAAACGGCCCATCAACTAAAACAGGTATACACAAGGTGTACACAAGAGCCTCTACATTATTTTTTAATAAAAGCCCATGCTGCACTATATAGGCAAAACAAATTTGCCGGAGTGCTTTTTTAACTAGCCTAGACAGAATTGTGTAAAATGTCTCTGTCACCTGAAGTGTGACATTATCAGAAAACAATGACAGTGAAAAAGATACTATGGAAAGGTTCACATTTTAGTATAGATGTTTTACATATTTAGTCATTTTTATTTTTTATAAATAACTAATTATTATATTTAAAATGTGGAAATACGATTACATTTAAAAATATTGCATGGTGTAATAATTGCCAGTAATGTAGGATGAACACTGACTCACATATCTGGAGAGTGAACTGTCTGTACGTGGCCTGCATACAGTAGTTTGTCATCCATTGGAATCAAAACACGCAGATCATCTTTTAATTCATCTTTATCAATAATACATGAACGAGGAGCTAAAACAAAAGCAAAACATTTTCACCAAACAGAAAATTTTACAAAATTGTAAGAATTAATAAAAATATTATGATGGATTTACAAATTCAGATTATGATATTTAAAAAATTCCATCATGACACTAGAAACTTACTCGGTGTAACTGGCATTCCAGGATTCACAGAAAGGGAAAAATGTTCATCTTCAGAGAAACTACTGTCCTGGCTCGGTTCAAAGTCTTCTTCTGCAGCCATACTCTCCATCAGTTTGCTGACAGCTCCACATTTAGTCTGATTGTAAAATATTAAGCACATTTTTTTTTATTTTTAAGGGGTTTTGTACTTTCAAAGATGTTGCTCAGTAGACTTTAATAACACTGATGTACAATTTGTTTTGTTTTCCGGTCTTCCCTATCTCCTAACTTCAGAAAGGGCACAATGTGGCTGCAGACAAACCTCATGCCAAACAAATGTCTAGGATTTAGTGAGACAGTTTTGGATTTCTGAAACAGTCCTGAAATTTAACAGTTCTGTGATATTTTCTGCCTGACATGATTGAAACACGAAGCGCATAATTTAGCTAACTCCAGATAGGCTGCTCACATGTAAGTACTTGTTAGAGGAGTAGACATTAGTGTATCAATGTGAAGGAGATACGTGTGTTCTATTAGGGCTTGTCCACACGTAACAGAATTACAGCAATTCCGTTGAAAGTAGAACACATTCCTCTGCAGAAAAAACGCACAATTTCCTGCGTTTTTTTACTGCAGAAAATGGTGCCAATTTTGCTGCAGCAATTCAGTCCACTTTCCACAGCAGGAATTGACATGCTGCGGTCTGAAAAATACGCACCGCAGGTCAATTTCTGGTTGAAATTTTAACGAAGCTAGTGGATGAGATTTGTTAAATCTCACCCACTTTGCTGCTACTGTATTCTACTTCATATTTTCCATCTGCAATTCTGGAAAAAAAATACGCAGGAATACCACTACGTATAGTCAAGCCCTTAAAATTGCACTATGGTAAACAAATTTGTATGAGCACTGTCCTGGCTGCAGGGGCGTTCAGACGTGGCAGAATTTTTCCGCTGCAAATGTTGGTGCAGATTTGGGGCAATTACGCATTGAATCTGCACCAACATTTGCATATTTGACAGGTAATTCAGACATTGCAGAAAACACAGCCGACTTGCCACAGATTTCAGCTTTTGCATTGCAAAGGCTGAAATCCGCAGTGAAATTCCGCTTCTTCTCCACAACAGACAGTGCATGCTGTGGAAGGAAAATTTTGCATCGCAGCCTGATTTCCGCACAGTTATTTTCTGCAACGTCTGAACTAACTTTCCTAAAAATGTATAGAACATTTTTTAAAAACGGCCGCTGGAGAATTCCACAGCAATTCCGCCACGTGTGAATGTGCCCTAAGGGGTGCAGTGGTTGTGGTCACACCCGGGCCCTGGAGCTTGAAATGTTTCCTCTGTCCACAGTAGACCAGTACAATACATGACAAATGATAATTGGGTGTCCCTGTTACAGATTTTGCATTGGGGTTTAGTAGCTTCCTGACTATAGAAGGATGACTTGAGTGTGTTTTTATTCCTTATTCTGATTTAGAAACTTAAGGGGGTTGTCCCAAGATTAAATGTTATTCCCTTACCACAGTATAGGTGATAACCTGCTAATCGGTTATAGTCTGAATGATGGAACCCCCACCGTTAAGGAGAACGTCAGTCCCGTTCTTCTGAATGGAGCGGCAGATCAATTATGTGCACTGCCGCATCATTCACTGTCTATGGTACTGCGGGGATAGCCGAGTATAGGCTATCTCCGGCAGTGCCATAGAGAATGAATGGTGCTGAAGCGCGCATGCTTGACCTGCCGCTCCATTCAATCGGAGGAACGTGATCCACATTCTCGAGATCGGAGAGGGTCCCAGTGGTAAGACCCCCACCAATCAGCATGTTATCACCTATACTGTGGTTAGGGAATAATACTTAATCTTGGGACAACTTTTTTAAGATGGTTGTACACATTAGATAATCTGCTGACAACCTAACATGAATGAAATGAAAAAGGGGTACATTCCTCTGGACTGGCTCCTAGTGTCTCCTTATGATAGAGTTTGGAAGATAGAGGTAAAAAAACCAACTATTTAAAATATATTTCTAGCTTCATTTTCCTTGTTCCTTGTTCTTATGCTTTATTATTATTTTAAATGTTACACCTACTAATGCACATGTTACCTTCTAAGGTTTAATCTCTCTATCTGGACGGTTTACCAAGTGGCTCTGCAGTACCTTCATTAGCGTAGAACTGATTAATTATCTACATTTATGGATTCCCCTAGCGATTCTTTTGGACACTATGCTCCACTACTTGCTTTCTCCCCCGCTTTTCCTTATTTTTTTTAACAAAAAGCAAAATAATTATGATATGAAAAAGTTCCTAACAAATGTTCATGTATGATTCCGCATTACAATCCAATAAGATTGCTTTCTCATATATTTTTTTTACATTTAGGCTATGTTTTAATTTTCTTTCAATAATAATAATATTAATAATATGAATATTTTTAGCTGAAAAAGGTTCAGTACATATATTTAGACCACGTTCAGCCGTGTCATATTTGTGACAATTTACAGTACAATACATGTGTTGGGGGTTTTCAAAACGCCATCCACACATATTGTAATAAATCAACATGGATTTCAGGGCATGCTGTGGATATTTGGTTCAAAATACAAAAGCAGCTGTTTTAAAACATCAGCAACGTAGTTCTCAAATCGATTGCTGCGTTTCGTGATTTATTGATTTTATTGATTGGGCCAAGACATCATGTAAGTACATAGGAGAGATAAGTATGTGTAGTTATCACAGAGTGGATAAAAATTAATCCTCATGGGACATAGGACTAGACACATATCATAACAATTATAGTGCCATCAACACTCATAATGTATGGAGGTATGTTTCCCTTGAACCATGCGACAAACCTCTTTTTGAACTAAAATGACGTACAGGAGAACGGATCGCTCGTATGTGATATCAAAGGGGCCTTACAATAGGCAACTTTGCAGTTGTCAGGAGGGTTTCGTTTTGCTTCCACGGGACTTAATACCTAGATTTGAAAGTTTGAATTTGATGGCCATTTGTAATTTCCCAAACTGCGTAACTACATTTGCTTTTACACAAACCCTACCCTATTCAATCAATAGCTAAAAAAAAAATTACTTCACATGTTCTCCGCATCTTTCCTTTGTTAGATTTCCTGATCCTAATATATTTTAAGCTACACTTTGCACATATTATTTGTAGTCTTACCTCTTCTTTCAAACTTTTAGGCTTTAGCTTCAGCTTATTTTTTCGACTGTAAGACATGGTATTACTGTAACTCAGCTGATTCAAAGTACCACCCGTATCTAAGGAAGCCAAGCAGGAAGTCTCCTTAATCTTTTTCTTCACAAGAAAAACAAGAGAAAAATCTATATAAATTATGAAGGACACGTTCGGCACATTAGTAAATCTGTCATTGCATTCACAGTGCGTTTTTTACGGATTTATGACCATTTGCTGCAAATTTTGCCAGTATTATTCAAGCCAAAACCAGAAACGGAACATAAACAGAAGAAATATATAAACGAAGGCCTTTGGCTTGAATAATGCTCTAAAATCTGCAGCAAATCTGCACTGTATGAAAAAAGGCCTAAGGCAATGTTCACAACAGGCAAATCTGCTGTGAATTTTCTGTTTGGATTTGTGGCCAGAAAAGTCAAAGCAGAATTCAGTAGAAGCAGAGTGGATGTGATTTGAACAAATCTCATCCACATACTACGCAAATTTCCTGCCCAGAAATTGACCTGCGGTGCAGATTTTTAAAAAATGCAGCATGTCATTTTCTGTTGTGGAAAGTGCACACAGTTGTTGTGTTTTTTTTTACCCGATTGAATCCAATGGGGTAGAAGAAATCTGCAAGCAAATCCTATTATTGTGGATTTTCAAGTCTTAAAAGATTTTAAAAAAATCACTATACTGAAAAGCACTCACCTCCACTGGTTCGCAATGATTCCGTGGTCGCCCTCCGTTCTCTGACACTTCCAGCGATAAGGTGTCATGTGGACATGTTACTGCTGCAGCCAATCACAGGCTGCAATGGTCAAGTGACAAGTTATCGCTGAGGCAGGGTGAACAGCTGAAGACCAGGGACGCGCCAGAAGAGGGAAATGCGCACAATTTGGTGTACATCTGCTGCTGCGGATTTCCCTGTGCCTTTTCTTTGGAAATATTCTGGAGTAAATCGTCTACGTATGACTTAAGCCTTAAAGGCTTTGTACAACTTTAAACTCTTTTTTTCTTTTTATTATTATTAGAAAACAATGTTTAAGATAATTTTGAGTAACTTTTAAATAGTTTTTTCTAAAAAACAAAATTTTACTTTTTGAGATACATCTTCTGTACATAGAAGCTAAGCTGTATGTTGCCGTCAGAGACGATTCCATCAGGTGAGCTGGATTTATGTCAGAAAGCTGGTCCTGCGTGTCTCCGATACGCAGGATCCAGCTAAAGACAATTATATCTAAGTTCTTGAAGTTCTTCATTACCAGCTGGATCCTGTGTGTCAGACACATAGGACCAGCTTTCAGCCCAGCTGTCAGTCCAACTCACCTAACAGAACTGGCTTTGAAGGCAAGATACAGCTTTTATGTATACAAGACACAAATAACCTGTATCTCAAAAAGTAAAAAACAAATATTTAATGACGGAGATAATGCTCTAGTATTTGGTTGCTCCCCTCCACTTGACAATTAGACTGTAGGTGATAGGCAGAAGAAAATTCCAGCTTCACATCTAAAAGATTACACAGGGCTCTCCAGAATTTAGACGTGAACTGTACACCCCGGTCAGAAACAATATGAAGAGGTAATTCACGTAGACTAAAGATGTGCTGGGTTAACAGATCTGCCATATAAGGGGCTGAGAGAAGGCCCGTTAACGGAACAAAATATGCCATCTTGGAGAAACGGTCTACCACTACCCAGATCATAGTAAATCCAGCAGAAGGGGGAAGGTCACTGACAAAGTCCATGGAAATGTGTTGCCAGGGAGCACCAGGCACCGGAAGATGTTGCACAAGACCAGCAGGTTTAGAATGAGAAGATTTATTTAGGGCACAGTTAGCACAGGAGGAAACAACGTCCAAGACATCTCTAGGTACTTAGCAGGGCCGCATCTACCATGAGGCGAGTTGAGCCTCTGGGCTCAGGTGGCACCCTGCAGGGTCTCAGAGGGCGGCATTACAGAGCTGCTTGCCAAGGTTCCCTTCACTTAGCAGCTGCAAGATGTGCTGCCTCCTTAACCCCTTGGCGCTCAGCGACGTACTATTCCTTTGCGCTAACCAATACGTTCGCGCTCAGCGACGGAATAGTACGTCGCGGGAGTAACGGCCATTTCGGCCGTCCTCCCGACACATGCAGGAGCTGTGACACCTGCTGTCTCGTACAGCAGCTGCCGCAGCTCCTACAGCGGGGTCCGATCGCTGTGTCCCCGCTGATTAACCCCTGAAAAGCCGTGTTCAATAGTGATCACTGCTTTTTAGGGGTTAAGCTACAATCGCCAGCCAGCTACGCGATAGCGGCTGGCGATGGTGACTATGGCAACCGGACACCAAACAATGGCGTCCGGCTCTGCCATCGACGGAAGCCTAGTGGGTCCTGACGAAGTCAGGACCCACTATGCTTGCTGTCAGTGAGTAGCTGACAGTTCTAATACACTGCACTACGCATGTAGTGCAGTGTATTAGATTAGCGATCAGGGCCTCCTGCCCTCATGTCCCCTAGTGGGACAAAGTAATAAAGTTAAAAAAAAGTAAAAAAAAAAGATGTGTAAAAATAAGAAAATAAAAGATTTAAAAGTAATAAAAGTAAAAATCCCCCTTTTTCCCCTATCAGTCCTTTATTATTAATAAAAATATATAAACAAATAAACTATACATAATTGGTATCGCCGCGTCCGTAACGGCCTGAACTACAAAATTATTTTGTTATTTATCTCGCGCGGTAAACGACGTAAAAGAAAATAATAATAAACCGTACCAGAATCACAATTGTTTGGTCACTTCACCTCCCAAAAAATGGAATAAAAAGAGATCAAAATGTCGCATGTACCTACAAATAGTACTGATCAAAACTGCAGTTCGTTACGCAAAAAATAAGTCCTCGCACGGCTTTCTTGATGGAAAAATAAAAACGTTATAGCTCTTAGGGCTTATTCAGATGAACGTTGCGTTTTTGCGCGCGCAAAAAACGTGGCGTTTTGCGCGCGCAAAAACCACTTGACAGCTCCGTGTGTCATCCGTGTATGATGCGCGGCTGCGTGATTTTCGCGCAGCCGCCATCATAGAGATGAGTCTAGTTGACGTCAGTCACTTTCCAGGGTGCTGAAAGAGTTAACTGATCGGCAGTTAACTCTTTCAGCACCCTCGACAGTGAATGCCGATCACAATATCGAGAAACGTGTTAAAAAAAAAAAGAAAAAGTTTGTACTTACCGAGAACTTCCCTCCCGGCCGTTGCCTTGGTGACGCGCCTCTCTTGACATCGGGCCCCACCTCCCTGGATGACGCCGCAGTCCATGTGACCGCTGCAGCCTGTGCTTGGCCTGTGATTGGCTGGAGCTGTCACTTGGACTGAATTGTCATCCCGGGAGATCAGACTGGAGGAAGAAGCCGGGAGTTATCGGTAAGTCAGAACTTCTTTTTTTTTTTTTACACGTTCATGTATATTGGGATCGGAAGTCACTGTCCAGGGTGCTGAAACAGTTTAACTCTTTCAGCACCCTGGACAGTGACTATCTCCTGACGTCGCGTACCAGAAATTTTTTGCCGGGTTCGGCCAAAACGAGTTCGGCCGAACCCGATGAAGTTCGGTTCGGTTGTCCGGGTTCGCTCATCTCAAAGACACTCCGTTTGGATGTTTGTAAACAGAAAAGCACTAGGTGCTTTTCTGTTTACATTCATCCTTTTGACAGCTGGTGCGCGAAACAGGCAGTTCGCACGGAAGTGCTTCCGTGCGACCTGCGTGGTTTTCACGCACCCATTGACTTCAATGGGGGCGTGATGCGCGAAATACGCGGAGATATTGACCATGTCGCGCTTTTTGCGCAGCGGACAAACGCTGCGCAAAAAGCACGGACTGTCTGAACTGCCCCATAGACTTCTATTGGTCTGTGCGTGGCGCGTGAAAACCACGCGGCCCGCACGGACCCAATACACGTTCGTGTGAATCCACCCTTAGAATAAGGTAACACAAAAAGTAAATGATTTTTTACAAAACTTATTTTATTGTGCAAACGCCATAAGACATAAAAAAACTATAAACATCTGTTATCGCCGTAATCGTATTGCCCCGCAAAATAAAGTGAATATGTAATTTATAGCGCATGGTGCAAGCTGTAAAAAAAATAGAATAAAAAAACAATAGTAGAATTTCTTTTTTTTAGTCACCAAAAATAGAATAAAACCTGATCAAAAAGTCACATGCACCCCAAGAAAACTACAATGAATTCCTCAAGGGGTCTAGTTTCCAAAATGGGGTCACTTTTTTTTCCACTGTTTTGGCACCACAAGACCTCTTCAAACCGGACATGGTGCCTAATAAAAAGGAGGCCTCAAAATCCTTTGCTTCGGAGGCCGGTGTTTTAGTCCATTATCACACTAGCGCCACATGTGGGATATTTCTCAAAACTGCAGAATCTGGGCAATAAGTATAAAGTTGCGTTTCTCTGGTAAAAGCTTTTTTGTTATAGTAAAAAATGGTATAAAGAGGCTTTTCTGACAAAAAAAATAAATTTAAATTTCACCTCTACTTTGCTCTAAATTCCTGTGAAACACCTAAAGGGTTCATAAACTTTCTAAATGCTGTTGTGAATACTTTGAGCGGTCTAATTTCTAAAATGGGGTGTTTGATAGGGGTTTCTAATATATGGGCCCCTCAAAGCAACTTCAGAACTGAACTAGAACCTAAAAAAATAAATAAATTAGGCAATACTTCACTTCTTACATCATACTGATAATGAGCCGTGCCCACCCCGAGATGACCCCAGTTTTGACCGTTTGTATAAATGGAGACCCCTATTAGACCGTTTCAGTGCCCGGTTTTCCCAAGCATTCACCCCCGAGAAGTGTATTTCTATTGATGAGTCCTTGGTAGATTTTAAATGGAGGGTTCAATTCCGCGAGTACCTGCCGTGTAAGAAGGCAAGGTATGGCGTGAAGATGTATAAACTGTGCGAGAGTACATCAGGGTATACCTACAAATTTAAGATATATAAAGGGAAGGACACCAGTAGTCAACCCCCATAATGCCCCCCCCCCCTTACTGGGAGTTAATGCAAAAATAGTGTGGGATTTGGTGCACCCACTGCTGGACCAGGGTTACAACATCTACCTGGATAATTTTTATACCAGCCTCCCACTCTTCAACTGCCTCACATCCAGTCCTGCGGTATGCGGCACTGCTAGAAGAAACCTGAGAGGCTCCCTAAGACTCTGCAGGGCAAACAAGAAGGGGTGAGAGCAGGGCACATTCTAGCAGCAACATATTGTGTGTCACGTACAAGACAAGAGAGCTGTCACACCAGTACCCATGTACCTGTACGAGGTACCAGTACAGAGACCCCCAAACCAGACTGCATCCTGGGCTACAATAGGTACATGGGAGGGGTGGACTTGTCAGATCAAGTCCTGAAGCCCTACGGTGCCATGCGGTGTGGTATAAGAAGACGTGCACATCATACAGATGGCATTGTACAATGTGTACGTGCTACGTCAATGTACAGGCCAGAGGGGAACTTTCCTGGAATTTCAAGAGGTGATTATCAAGAACCTAATCTTTAGGGACCAGGAAGGGGGGGGGGCACCCAGTACTTCTGGAAGAGAGGCCACATGCATCGTAGAAGGAGAACTTTCCAGGACAAGTTCCCCAAACTGGCAAGAAGGGAAAAAGTCAAAAGAGGTGCAAAGTCTGCTATAAGAGGGGGATAAGGGGGGACACAATATATCAATGTGACACGTGTCCCGAAAAACCAGAGCTATGTATGAAAGAGTGTTTTAAAATTTATCATACATCCCTTGGTTTATAATTAACCCCAATTTCACTTACCCTGATGTTCTCCGCACAGCTTATCCCCCTTATCTTTCCCTTCTGAGCCCTGCTGTGTGCCCAGGCAGCTGATAACAGCCACATTGAGGGTATTGCCGTACCCAGGAGAACCCACATTACAGTTTATGGGGTGTATGTCTCCGGTCAAAATGCTCACTACACCTCTAGATGAATGCCCTAAGGGTGTAGTTTTTAAAACGGGGTCACTTCTTGCGGGTTTCAACTGTACTGGTACCTCAGGGGCTTCTGCATACATGACTTTGCACCAGAAAATCCCCAGTAGGCCAAATAGCGCTACTTTCCTTCTGAGCCCTCCCATGGGCCCAAACGGTAGTTTATCACCACAAATGGGGTATTGCCACTCAGGACAAATTGGGCAATAAAATGTAGTATTTTATTTCTTGTGAAAATAAGAATTTTTGAGCTAAAACGACATATTATTGGAAAAAATATTATTTTGTTTTAATTCCCAGCCCAATTCAAATAAGTTCTGTGAAGAAACTATGGTGTCTAAATGGTCACATTACCCATAAATTAATTCCTTGAGGGGTGTAGTTTCCAAAATGGGGTCACTTCTGGTGGGTTTCCATTGCTTTGATACCTCTGGGGCTCTGCAAATGCGACATGGCACCCGAAAACCAAACCAGCAAAATCTGTACTCCAAAGAACACACAGCGCTCCTTCACTTCTGAGACCTCCCATGGGCCCAAACGGTAGTTTATTGCCACAAATGGGGTATTGCTGCACTCAGGAGAAATTGGGCAACAAAATGGGGTATTTTGTTCCCTGTGAAAATAAGAAATTTTGATAAAAAATGACATCTTATTGGAAAAAAATTAATTTTTTTCATTTCACAGCCCAATTCAAATAGGTGCTGTGAAAAAACTGCGCTGTCAAAATGGTAACAACAACCATAAATTAATTCCTTGAGGGGTGTAGTTTCCAAAATGGGGTCACTATTCGGGCATTCCTACTGTTTTGGCACCTCAACACCTCTTCAAAACTGGCATGCTGCCTAAAATATATTCTAATAAAAAAGAGGCCTCAAAATGCGCTAGGTGCTTCTTTGCTTCTGGGGCTTGTGTTTTAGTCCACGAGCGCACTAGAGCCACATGTGGGACATTTCTAAAAACTGCAGATTCTGGATAATACATATTTAGTAGTATTTCTCTGGTAAAACCTTCTGTGTTACAGAAAAAAAATTGAATAAAATTGAAATTCAGCAAGAAAAATGAAATTTGCAAATTTCACCTCCACTTTGCTTTAATTCTTGTGAAATGCCTGAAGGGTTAAAAAAACGTTCTAAATGCTGTTTTGAATACTTTGAGGGGTCTAGTTTTTAAAATGGGGTGTTTTATGGGGGTGTCTAATACATAGGCCCCTCAAAGCCATTTCAGAACTGAACATGTACCTTAAAAAAAAGGCTTTTGAAATTTTCTTAAAAATATGAGAAATTGCTGTTTATGTTCTAAGCCTTGTAACGTCCAAGAAAAATAAAATAAATGTTCAAAAAACGATGCCAATCTAAAGTAGACATATGGGAAATGTGAACTAGTAACTATTTTGGGTGGTATAACCATTTGTTTTACAAGCAGATACATTTAAATTCTGAAAAATGCTTTTTTTTCAAAATTTTCTCTAAATTTTGCAATTTTTCACCAATAAACACTGAATATATCGACCAAATTTTACCACGAACATGAAGCCCAATGTGTCACGAGAAAATCTCAGAATCGCTTGGATACGTTTAAGCATTCCGACGTCGCTGAAGTCTTGGTGTAGAGGAGAAGGATTTGGGTTCCTAGAGCACTGGGCAAAGACAGCAAAGACAGCGAGAGCTCAGGTAGTTAAATGCATGGCTTGGTGCAAAGGAGAAGGCGCTGGTGTAATGGCCGGAAGGAGGTGAAGGAGTATACCTAGATGAAGTACCTGGCAGATCCCTAACAGCTGGCTTCCTAGGGCAGTGGGCTGACTTTTCATTGAGGTACAAACTGTATTCTGCAGACGATTTGCACCTAAATGGAAGGGGGTCCGCTGTGCTGGGGGAGAGAATTCTAGCTGGGGTGGCGGAGTATTTAAACTAGGGCTGAGGAGGGAGGTCAATGTAGAAAAAAAAGGGGTAGCCAGGTTAGAGAGGGGTCAGACTATATTGGTGGGGGGAGAAACAGAATGTGGGGAGAGGACTAGACAACAAGATAAGGAGATCCTTTCGTTACAAAACATCAGTGTAAATAAAAAGGCCCGATTAATGTCAAATCACATTTCTGATAATAAAAGTGAAAAACTGACAGGCAAGTTAAAGTGTATGTTCACAAATGCCAGAAGTCTAGCAAGCAAAATGGGGGAGCTGGAGGCCTTGATACTGGAAGAAAATATAGATATAGTTGGTGTTGCTGAAACATGGCTGGACTCTTCACATGACTGGGCTGTAAATCTACAGGGTTTTACACTTTTTCGGAAAGACAGGACAAATAGCAAAGGTGGTGGTGTATGTCTGTATGTGAGAAATGATATGAAGGCGAGTGTGAAAGAGACAATAGTGGGTGAAGATTGTGAGGAGGTTGAAACCTTGTGGGTGGAACTAGAAAGGGAGGTAAACACTGAAAAAATTACTTTTGGTGTAATCTATAGACCCCCCAATATAACTGAGGAGATGGAAGTTCAGCTATATAAACAGATGGAGCGGGCTGCACAGGCGGGTACTGTAGTGATAATGGGAGAATTTAATTTCCGGGATATTAATTGGTGTC
The DNA here is from genome assembly GCF_050947455.1 of Rhinoderma darwinii. Lineage (NCBI taxonomy): Eukaryota > Metazoa > Chordata > Amphibia > Anura > Rhinodermatidae > Rhinoderma > Rhinoderma darwinii. The sequence goes on along the minus strand of NC_134692.1, from coordinate 84,848,222 downwards.
ATGGTTCAGCTTCAACTGCAAAGGGGAGACATTTCCTCAACCTGTTGCAGGAAAATTTTATGGGCCAGTTTGTGGAAGACCTGACTAGAGGAGAAGCTCTGTTGGATCTGGTCATTTCTAATAATGCAGATCTTGTTGGGAATGTCAATGTTCGTGAAAACCTCGGTAACAGTGATCATAATATAGTTACATTTTACCTATACTGTAAAAAACAAACGCAGGCTGGGAGGGCAAAAACATTTAATTTTAAGAAAGCCAATTTCCCCAGGATGAGGGCTGCAATTCAGGATATGGACTGGGAAGAACTAATGTCAAATAATGGAACAAATGATAAATGGGAGATTTTCAAATCTACTTTGAGTTATTATAGTGCAAAATTTATTCCTATAGGTAACAAGTATAAACGACCCACATGGCTTACACCTTCTGTGAAAGGGGCAATACATGACAAAAAAAGGGCATTTAAAAAATACAAATCTGAGGGTACAGCTGTAGCCTTTGTAAAATATGAAGAGCTTAATAAAATCTGTAAAAATGTAATAAAATTAGCAAAAATACAAAATGAAAGGCAGGTGGCCAAGGATAGTAAAACAAATCCCAAAAAATTCTTCAAGTATATAAATGCTAAAAAGCCAAGGTCTGAACATGTAGGACCCCTAGATAATGGTAATGGGGAGTTGATCACAGGGGATCAAGAGAAGGCAGAGTTACTAAATGGGTTCTTTAGCTCTGTATATACAACTGAAGAAAGAGCAGCTGATGTAGCCGCTGCCAGTGCTGTTAATATATTAGTTGATATACTGAATTGGATGAATGTAGAGATGGTCCAAGCTAAATTAAATAAAATAAATGTGCACAAGGCCCCGGGACCAGATGGGTTACACCCTAGAATTCTTAAAGAGCTTAGTTCAGTTATTTCTGTCCCCCTTTTCATAATATTCAGAGAATCTCTAGTGACTGGTATAGTGCCAAGGGACTGGCGCAGCGCAAATGTGGTGCCTATTTTCAAAAAGGGCTCTAGGTCTTCCCAGGTAATTATAGACCAGTAAGCTTAACATCCATCGTGGGGAAAATGTTTGAGGGGCTATTGAGGGACTATATACAGGATTATGTGACAATAAATAGCATTATAAGTGACAGCCAGCACGGTTTTACTAAGGACAGAAGTTGTCAAACTAACCTAATCTGTTTTTATGAAGAGGTGAGCAGAAGTCTAGACAGAGGGGCCGCTGTGGATTTAGTGTTTTTGGACTTTGCAAAGGCATTTGACACTGTCCCCCATAGACGCCTAATGGGTAAATTAAGGACTATGGGTTTAGAAAATATAGTTTGTAATTGGATTGAGAATTGGCTCAAGGACCGTATCCAGAGAGTTGTGGTCAATGATTCCTTCTCTGAATGGTCACCGGTTATAAGTGGTGTACCCCAGGGTTCAGTGCTGGGACCACTATTATTCAACTTATTTATTAATGATATAGAGGATGGGATTAATAGCACTATTTCTATTTTTGCAGATGACACCAAGCTATGTAATATAGTTCAGTCTATGGAAGATGTTCATGAATTGCAGGCAGATTTAAACAAACTAAGCGTTTGGGCGTCCACTTGGCAGATGAAGTTTAATGTAGATAAATGTAAAGTTATGCATCTGGGTACCAACAACCTGCATGCATCATATGTCCTAGGGGGAGCTACACTGGCGGATTCACTTTTTGAGAAGGATCTGGGTGTACTTGTAAACCATAAACTCAATAACAGCATGCAGTGTCAATCAGCTGCTTCAAAGGCCAGCAGGATATTGTCGTGTATTAAAAGAGGCATGGACTCGCGGGACAGGGATGTAATATTACCACTTTACAAAGCATTAGTGAGACCTCATCTAGAATATGCAGTTCAGTTCTGGGCTCCAGTTCATAGAAAGGATGCCCTGGAGTTGGAAAAAATACAAAGAAGAGCAACGAGGCTAATTAGGGGCATGGAGAATTTAAGTTATGAGGAAAGATTGAAAGAATTAAACTTATTTAGCATTGAAAAAAGACGACTAAGGGGGGACATGATTAACTTATATAAATATATTAATGGCACATACAAAAAATATGGTGAAATCCTGTTCCTTGTAAAACCCCCTCAAAAAACAAGGGGGCACTCCCTCCGTCTGGAGAAAAAAAAGGTTCAAGCTGCAGAGGCGACAAGCCTTCTTTACAGTGAGAACTGTGAATCTATGGAATAGCCTACCGCAGGAGCTGGTCACAGCAGGGACAGTAGATGGCTTTAAAAAAGGGTTAGATAATTTCCTAGAACAAAAAAATATTAGCTCCTATGTGCAGAAATTTTTCCTTCCCTTTTCCCTTCCCTTGGTTGAACTTGATGGACATGTGTCTTTTTTCATCCGTACTAACTATGTAACTATATTACCACATAAAGTGAAATATGTCAGATTTCAAAAATGGGCTCTGAGCCTTAAGGCCCAAACTAGGCTGCGTCCTTAAGGGGTTAAGAACATCACATCTCTCCTATGCCACCTTAATAACCACCCCTGACCCCACCCCCCCTGCTCTGCACTCTTTTGTCGCCATTGTAATATGATCCTGCTCAGTGACGGGACGGAGAAGGTGGCGAGCTTGGTGTCTGCTCTGCAACTGAAGGGAAATCCTGCCATGATGGACTCAACAACACTTGCTTGTGGTTTCGTCTGGAGTCTCCCATAACAGCAAGAGAACATCCATATAGGCAGCAGCCTGCACAAAAGGTAAGTGTGTGTAATGTATGTACTGTATTTATAGCATTTATATGTATGTATGTACTATATGTGTATAGTGTATGTGTAGTGTATATTGTATGTGGTATTACATATATGTATTGAACTTGGTTCTGGTACTGTGTGTCTATATAAAATACACTCACACACACACACATATATATATATATATATATATATATATACACACACTAGTCCTTCTCAATGAATTAGAATATCATTAAAAGTTAATTTCAGTAATTCAATTAAAAAAGTGAAGCTCATATTATATAGATTCATTACACAAAGTGTGATCTATTGCTAGAATTTTTTTCTTTTAAGCCTTTCATGACGCAGCAGTTTTTCAAATTTTCACTTGTTTTTTTCTCCCCACCTTTCAAAAGCTATAATTTTTTTAGTTTTCCGTCTATATCGCCATACGAGGGCTTGTTTTTTCCAGGACAAGTTGTAGTTTTTTATGGCACCATTTATTGTACTGCATAATGTACTGGGAAGCTAAAAAAAACCTTATTCGTGGGGTGAAATGGGCAAAAAACAACGATTACGGCATATTTAGGGGTGTTTTGTGTTTACGGCGTCCATCAGGCAGTAAAAACTACATATTCACCTTATTCTACAGGTTGATACGATTACGGCGATACCAAATTTATATATTTGTTTTATGTTTTACCACTTTAAAAAAAACAAAAAACATTTGGCTAAATTAAAAAAAACGTTTGTGTCGCCGTATTCTGAGAGCCATAACTTTTTTATTTTTCCATCAATTTAGCTCTTGTGTGACCGCACCAATGGCCCTGTCGTGTTTCTCCTCTAGCCGGGCAAGACGGAGATCCAAGTCGGTTTTGGTGGGCAGTACTTTGATCATATCCCAGAGTTCTGCCAGGGTCCGCTTCATTGATAGAGGAGGGCCCGGGGATGGGCCTGTCTGTTGTTCCCCCGTGTGTATCGTCATGGCCATAGACCCCCTGAAGATGGCCGGCATTTCCTGACTCAGCACGCATGACTGTGGTGGCAGGCGCCGCTGCACGGCCGCTGAAAATGGCGCCTCAGGTGTCCTGTGGCCGTGTGCTATCTGGGGCAGTATAGGGGAGATGGCCTCAGCCTGGGGCGGGGGAGCCGACCCTGTAATGCCTGCCACACACTGACCTCCTCCCTGCGACGACATGTCCCCTCCAAGGGCACGAGAACGGCAGCCGAGCAGCGCCTGACTAGTGGTAAGGGGAGGCGGCGAGGTGCCACAAGGCGACGGAGGCTGGGTGCGGCCTACAGGAGGAGAGGACGAAGAGCGCGGCGGGGTGCCGTCCAAGGAGGACCGGAGATACCGGCCGATGGATGGAGTGCCCGAGGCGTCCGGGAGGTTCCTGCGGCTTCTCCCCTTAGTCATGCTGCATCGGGGATCGGTAAGTAAGCCCTTAACGGGCGATTTCTGCGGGGTGAGTCCGGAGCTCCGAGCAAACACGTCCTCACACCGCCATGTCCAAGCCACGCCCCCATATGTCTAATTTGTAAGAATTTATAAAACTCTTTGTGTGGGACATTAAATGTTGTATGAAGAAATTGAAAAGAAACCAAGTGGCTATCCTCAAAAAGCATTTCCGTACTTCGTAATACCTACGACTTTCAGTAGGTTAATATTTAAACCAGGTATTGCCACTTCTAATATTTCTAAAGGTTCTGAGTATAAATTTGAGATATAAAGATTGGGCTTATAGATATTGCCTTCCATACAAGAGATACCGCTTTTAGTATTTTGAGACTAGGAAGGAAGTTTGTTTTAAATACTGAGAAGGCTATTAAGTGGTGTCGTAGAAGTTGGTTATTTAGGGAGTGGAGTTTAATAGAAACCCAGAGCTTAGTAGAATCTTTTGACCAGAGAGAGCTCATTTGGTCTAAAATCACTAAACGATAATAGTGGAGAATCGATGGGGTGTTTAAAGAGGCTCTGTCACCAGATTTTGCAACCCCTATCTGCTATTGCAGCAGATAGGCGCTGCAATGTAGATTACAGTAACGTTTTTATTTTTTAAAAACGAGCATTTTTGGCCAAGTTATGACCATTTTTGTATTTATGCAAATGAGGCTTGCAAAAGTCCAACTGGGCGTGTTTAACATCCCATTTCGTGGAACTTCATCTTCAACCATACGTACTTAATTTACCCTCATACCTCAAAGATTCAACCCAGCTTCTTAGGGAGTTAGATACACTGGACATACCCCCCAACTGCAAATTACTAACTCTTGATGTCACTTCACTATATTCCAATATTCCTCATCTCAAAGGCATTGATGCAGTCAATAGCATCTTGTCCAAAGCGGGTACACTAAAACCTGATCAAATTCAATTCATCACGGATTCTTTTCAGTTTATTCTAACACACAACAATTTTTTCTTTCAATAAAACAATATACAAACAAATCCGTGGTACTGCCATGGGGAGTCGATTTGCCCCCAGTTTTGCCAATCTTTACATGGGACTTTTTGAGTCCATACATATTCATTGTAACAAGGCTCACAAATACAACATACACTTTTATAGGAGATTCATAGACGATCTTTTCTTCCTTTGGAAGGGTACTGAAGAAGAAGCTAAAGACTTTGTAAAATCCATCAACACCAATGATTGGGGTCTCTTTTTCACCACAAATTTTTCACACAACACAATGAACTTTTTGGATCTAACCATCAACATCAACCAGAGGAAGATCACCACCAGTACACATTTCAAAGATGTGGACACCAATAGCTACATTGACTTTTTGAGCGCTCACTTTAAACCTTGGCTCACCAATATACCTCATAACCAATTAAAAAGAATTAAAAAGAATTGTAGCTCCAATAAAATCTACTGCCATCAAGCTGATATACTAAAAAAGAGATTTGAATAAAAAAAGTATCAAAAAGAAATCATTAAAACAGCATACTTATCCTCCCTGACTACCACACAAAAAAACCCTTTTATATAAACCAAAACAGGCAGTATTGGCCTCACAAACGATTAAACGCAAGCACAACTTCATTACCGACTTTAATAGTGGCAATAACACACTATGATGATCCTAGCCAAACATTGGAACATCCTATGTAGCGACCCTGTCTTAAAATCTATCCTACCTGCTAAACCAGGCTTTACTTAGAGAAAAGGGCGCAGCATAAAAAATATGGTTGCACCTAGTCGCTTAAAAGACAACAGTACAAAACCTGTAATAAGTTTTATGCCTAAAATAGTGGGCTCCTATAAATGCAACTCAGTAAGGCGTCTATGTTGTGACTCCATATGTCACAGAAAAACCACATCCACCTGCAACATTACAAAAGAAATCTTTCCAATTAAAGATTTCATGAATTGTTCCACCAGTTATGTAATATACCTTTTGGAATGCAGCTGTGGGCTTCAGTACATAGGTAGAACGATACAGCCTCTAAGAAGGAGAATAAACATAGATCCAATACCATCAATCATTTTCTGAAACACAGTGTTTCTAGACACCTCCACTTTGAACATGAGGGTGTTTTTTCAGTAAAAGTAACACCACTAGAACACATACCCAATACCTCCAATAATAGGTTCTCCTCCCTAAAAAATCGGGAGGCGTACTGGATCTATAAATATCATAGTTTAAATCCGGAAGGATTGAATGAAACTATAGAGAATACTAATGACTTTTAAAAATCTACCCTGAAACATGTGTCATTCAAACACAACACATAGGTTTTACTGTATAGGTAAGAAGGGAAAGTATGAATATAGTACTATGATCAATATTAATATTCAATGTAAACTGTGCGTATGGTATACACTCCACTTGACACGTTTTTGATCTAGACATCACCCATATAGGTATTTTAAACAATATATCGTACATTTGGAATCCCCTTTACATACATATTTTTATACTTTTAGCCCCAAATATCTGAGTACAATTAACTCAGGGAGTGCATGTAGTAGAAACATGATTAAAAAAACTGACCGTGTGCAATCTTATATTCTCATAATTCTATACAAAACTAATATAATGAAACTGATAGCTTTTTATTGAAATTTTAAAACTTATCTTATAGCAACAATTTTTTATGAGTTTTTTGTATGGAGAAATTCAATGGTTTTTATTAATTTTTTCTGATTTGATCAAAAAAACAGTGCTTCAAGTAATACAAATAAAATGGCTTTTGACAGGCATTTTTTCTTTTTTTTTTAAACTTGTTTTTATTGAAAAGTGAGTTTGTTTTATCACATTATGAAGAATAAAAAAACAAAATGCAAAGGACAACAGTGTCCCTATCAATACACCTAAGCACTCGCAGGTGCTGAACAAATCTCAACAGTATTGCCATCCTGTTTACTTCACTTACCCAAAAAAAGGCATAATACATTTTTTTTACAGATAGTACATCCATTCGCTTCACATTTTCACAACTGTATAAAATTCACACAATATGTTTATATGTGAAAGGTCCGGGAGATCCACTACATTATCCGTCTCATCCCTACCTGCCTATCTTCTCCTCCCCCCCCCCTCCTTGCATCAGGCATTTTTTCAAAAGTATTATAAACATCTTTTTATGCCATCTAATCACAAATGATGAAAATCTTAATCTCTATCCCAAAATGTTCCTCTATCAAGGGATAACTTGGTGAAAAGAGGATCACTATGGAAAGAGACACAGATGCACCTCAACTAAACAGCAGGTTGCATACTGCAGATCACGTACAAATAAACAAAATGTCTATTTGTTAAAATGCTTTTTGCTCACATATGTGAATGAATATAAACATCATGATAATATGGCAACACTGTAAAGCATTAAAGTATAACAGCTCAAAAACGGCTTTGAGAAAAAGGTACATGAGAATCTATGTGAAAAACATGATGCTAGAACAGAATGTACACAATCATGAATAAATGTATAAGAACACATGTGAATATGTGTGAATAACATATATTATCTGTATAAACCATGATGTTTTAAACTTTGAAGCCACGAAGGATCTGTCATCCTGTAACGGCTCTTGATAATTTGTATGTAAATTGAAGTGTTGTGCACCGGTGTGTTCCCGGTCTTTTTACTGCATATATATGTGCACACTACACGTGCAACTATTGTATACCGACCTGACGAAGGGACCAGTCCGGTCCAGAAACGCGTCGTCTTCTCAATAAAAGATCTCCTAGATCCTATGCACTTGACTCCGTTCCTGATCCTCTTCAGCCTGGCGCCGATACCCGTAATTACACTGCATTTTTTCTCTTCACCTTCTGACTCTCACCTTGTCCCAGGTACTAAGGATTTAGCACCAAGGGACTCCAGTGGGTGGCAGCCGGCTATCTACACTTCACCACCTCATAATAGTCTCGGATGAGCGCCGCCATCCCCTCACCTTTTTGCTGTACTAACTCATTTTATAATAAGAAGCAGTGCTGAACTTATGTATAATGTCCATAACTGCTGGATGATAATTTTTGGTATTGGTTAGAGCTATTAGGACATCATCAGCGAAGAGACAGATACGGTGTTCATGGATTCCTACTGATATTCCCGAGACGATTTCTGAATTTCTAATATGTTCTGCAAAGGGCTCCATTATCATAGCAAAAATGAGTGGTGACATTGGGCAACACTGTCTAGTACCATTCGTGATCTTAAATGAAGGAGACAAAAAAACAGAACTATATACCGATGCACTGGGATTTGAGTAAAGAGACATGACTGCTGATAAAGCCAAAAATTATTAGACTGGATTCCAGGTAACCCCAGTGGACCCTGTTAAATGCCTTGTCCGCATCAAAGGAAAGAAACAAAGAAGGGGTTCGAGAGGCCTCCACTATATCAATAAGCGCCTCGTACAGTCTGAAGTTTGACGCCCCTTTATGAAACCAACCTGATCATTTTTAAATATTTTGGGTAAAATATTGACCAGTCTAGCAGCTAAAATCTTAGAAAACAATTTTAGATCAGTGTTGAGTAAAGAAATTGGGCGAAAATTAGCAGGAGTATCTGGGGATTTACCTGGTTTGGGGAGAGTGATAATTAATGCATGGAGCATCTCAGAAGGCTAGTTACCAGAATGAGCAATCTGTTGAAATGTTTTGAGAAGAAAGCTCGTTGTGTGGAGAAAGATTTGTAATATTCATTAGTAAGGCCGTCAGGACCTGGAGATTTGTTCGGCTGTAAAGATTTAATTGCTATGAGGACTTCGTTTAGTGTAAATTCTTTGTTGAGGCCAGCCAATTGATCAGGAGATAATGTGGGAAGAGAAATGTCTTTGAGAAAATTGTTTATTAATGTCAGATTTGGATGGAGGAGATCTTTATTCGCTGCTAGAATATATAATGAGTTCTAGTATCCTGAGAAGGACTCTGAAATTTTCTGGGGATTAAAAATTTTAGAACCTTTAGAATCATACAGAAACGGGATTCTGGATTTGACTGCTCTGGTTTTAATTTTGTTCGCTAACATTTTAGAGGCTCTCTTGCTTTGCCAATAAAACGAGGTTTTAGCTTTCCTAAGATTTAGTTTGTATCTACTTTGCATGAAAAGGTAAGTGGTGACGCAATTTTTTAAGTTTTATTAGAATTGAGATTAAAGAGGCTCTGTCACCAGATTTTGCAGCCCCTATCTGCTATTGCATGTGATCGGCGCGGCAATGTAGATTACAGTAACGTTTTTATTTTTAAAAAACGAGCATTTTTGGCCAAGTTATGACCATTTTTGTATTTATGCAAATGAGGCTTGCAAAAGTCCAAGTGGGTGTGTTTAAAGTAAAAGTCCAACTGGGCGTGTATTATGTGCGTACATCGGGGCGTGTATTATGTGCGTAAATCGGGGCGTGTATTATGTGTGTACATCGGGGCGTGTATTATGTGCGTACATCGGGGCGTGTATTATGTGCGTACATCGGGGCGTATATTATGTGCGTACATCGGGGCGTGTATTATGTGCGTACATCGGGGCGTGTAATATGTGCGTACATCGGGGCGTGTATTATGTGTGTACATCGGGGCGTGTATTATGTGCGTACATCGGAGCGTGCATTATGTGCGTACATCGGGGCGTGTATTATGTGCGTACATCGGGGCGTGTATTATGTGCGTACATCGGGGCGTGTATTAAGTGCGTACATCGGGGCGTGTATTATGTGCGTACATCGGGGCGTGTATTATGTGCGTACATCGGGGCGTGTATTATGTGCGTACATCGGGGCGTTTTTACTTCTTTTACTAGCTGGGCGTTCTGACGAGAAGTATCATCCACTTCTCTTCACAACGCCCAGCTTTAGGCAGCGCAGACACACAGCGTTCTCGAGAGATCACGCTGTGTCGTCACTCACAGGTCCTGCATCGTGTCGGACGAGCGAGGACACATCGGCACCAGAGGCTACAGATGATTCTGCAACAGCATCAGCAGGTAAGTAGCTACATCGACTGCAGAATCATCTGTAGCCTCTGGTGCCGATGTGTCCTCGCTCGTCCGACACGATGCAGGACCTGTGAGTGACGTCACAGCGTGATCTGCCAGAAGCTGGGCGTTGTGAAGAGAAGTGGATGATACTTCTCGTCAGAACGCCCAGCTAGTAAAAGTAGTAAAAACGCCCCGATGTACGCACATAATACACGCCCACTTGTACTTTTACTTTTAAACACGCCCACTTGGACTTTTGCAAGCCTCATTTGCATAAATACGAAAATGGCCATAACTTGGCCAAAAATGCTCGTTTTTTTAAAATAAAAACGTTCCTGTTCTCTACATTGCAGCGCCGATCACAGGCAATAGCAGATAGGGGTTGCACAATCTGGTGACAGAGCCTCTTTAACCCCTTCCCGTCGTAAACAACTTTCAGATTTTCATTTTCGTTTTTTCCTCCCCACATTCCAGAAGCCATAACATCTTTATTTTTCCGTCGATATAGTACTATGAGGGCTTGATTTTTGCGGGACGAGTTGTAGTTTTTCATAGCACCATTTATTTTGCCATATAATGTACTAGGAAACGGGAAAAAAAATATTTGTGGGGTAGAAAATGAAAAAAACAGCGATTCCTCCATGGTTTTTTGCGCAATGTTTTTACGGAATTCACTGTGCAATTAAAACAACATGTTAACTTTATTCTATGGGTCAATACGATTACGGCGATACTAAATCTATATAGTTTTTTTCTATATTTTACTACTTTTACATGTAAAAACCTAAGTGTAAAAAAGAAAATTTATTTTGTGTCGACAAATTCCGAGAGCCACAACTTTTTTATTTTTCCGTCGATTAAGCGGTATGAGGGCTTATTTTTTGCGGCATAAGCTGTAGTTTTCAATAATACCATTTTGGTGTAAATGCGACGGTTTGATCACTTTTTATTTCATTTTTTGTGGGAGAGGAGGTGACCAAAAAAATAGACATTCTGGCGTTTACAATATTTATTTATTTTTACGGCGTTCACCGTGCGGGTTAAATAGCAATATATTATAATAGTTCAGACTTTTACGGATGCGGCAATACCAATTATGTTTATTTATTTATTTTTTTACTATGCTCTAGGGGGAAAATGGGAAAAGGGGGGTTTTTTGAACTTTTAATATTTTATTTTTTTTACACCAAAAAAAACGTTATTTAACGCATTTTTACTTTTTTAATTAGTCCCCCTAGGGGACTTCAACCAGCGATCGTTAGATCGCGTGCACGATATACTGCAATACTAATGTATTGCAGTATATCGTGATTCTGACAGGCACATATTAAGCCCTGCCGGAGGCAAGGCGTAATAGGTGTACAAAGATGGCGGACCTGGTGGCGTTCATTAAGCCCCCAGACAGCCATAGCAACCATCGCCCCCCCGCGATTGCGTTGCGGGGGGCGCGATGAGCTGTTAGAGTGGGTCGCCCCCCTCTTTTTGACGATTTAAATGCTGCGGTCAGTATTGACCGTGGCATTTAATGAGTTAAACTAGCGGGATCGCGCTCGAGCGCGATGCCGCTAGTTACTCTGAAGTGTCGGCTGTAACATACAGCCAACACCGTCATCATATGAGCTCGCTCCATACTTCCCCTACCCGACTTTGGCGTATGGATACGTCAAATGTCGGGAAGGGGTTAAGGGAGTTCGTTTATGTTCATCTTCCAATTTTTTTATATCGGAAAGAAGTTCCGATTATTTTTTATTCCTTGTTCCTTTTTCATTACTCGCAAATTTGAGGAATAGGCCTCTTACAAAAGCCTTATGAGTACACCATACTGTGGAATCAGAGTTTTCATTATTATCATTGAATTCAAAGAATTCAGATAACTCCTTAGTTATTTGTGTTCCTTTTTGTTCAAAAGGGAGTTGTTTAATCTCCAAGGAGAGGATGGGGTAACGTTAATAGATTCTTGAACAATTAAAGAAATGAGAGCGTGGTAATACCACGGAATGCTATCTATAGAGGCAGATGACACTTTTTGAAGAAGCCATTTATCCATTAAGAAAAAAATCTATACGAGAGTACACATTATGTGGAGTATGTGTAATCCTTTTCAGATGCAAGTAAAATGCACGAAGGGTCAAACAATTTTTCTTTGAATAAATAGTCTCGGATGTGAGGATCTTTAGGAGAGTTAGTAAAAGAAATCCTATCCAAAATTGGGTCAGAGATTATGTTGAAATCACCACCAATCAATAGAGAACCATGGGATAAATTAGTGGCCATTTCAATAACTGACGTTAATAAATTTGGTTGGATGCACATTAGGGGCATAGAGTAACAACTGTGAATGGGGCTTTATTGATAAGGCAAGTTATAATCAAGTATCTTCCTTCTGGATCAACAAATGAGTTTATGAGGTGAAAACCTTAAGTATTTTTAAAAGCAATGAGAACACCCTTATTGTGGAAGTGTGAGCAAAAAATATATTTGGAAAGTTACGATTGTGAACTCTAAAAGAATACACTTGTAATAGGTGGGACTCCTGGACACAGCAAATGTCACATCTCTGGGACTGAATATCTTTCCATAGAAGCGAGTGTTTAAAGGGACTGTTTAGCCCCCTAACGTTCATAGAAGTAATTTTAAATACCATTTGTAATACACTATTAGAGTTAAAGTAAAGTGGCTAGAGACAAGGATGTAGACCAGTGTATTACTGACATAAAGAAGAGGACCAGACTGTTGCACTCACTGCAGAAAAACAATAAAAAGGAACCTAAAAAAACAATAGCATATATCATAATACATAATAGTCGAATGCGCTATTGATTCCGTCGTTAAAACGGAAACCATCCGGAATGGTGACGAACGGAAACCATTAGCAATGTTTCCGTCACCATTGATATCAATGGTGACGGAAACGGAAGCTGTGGTTTCAGTTTGACTTTCCATTGCGGGGTTCACATCCGACGGAACCCTGTAACGGAAAGCCAACGCTGATGTGAACAGGCTCTAAGGCAAACGGTGCTCCAGCAACAAGGATCAATGTAAATATAATATTGGACATGACAATTTCAGATATCCTGAGTAATGAGGCAAGTAACTGCTACATAAAAATGCAAAGTAAGGACTTGAAATATGATCAGGTAGGGTCCCGAGTATGACGTCCGTCAGATGATTTTATCCATTCCTGAGCAAGAGTTGGTGGAAGTCTTTTCCTAGGAGGAAATCTATTGCCATCTTGTGGTTGATAGAGAGACCATTTGGTTAAGAGTGAGGCAGCTTCTTTGGGGTTTGCAATAACATGAGTAGAACCGTTATGAGTAATGATTAATTTGACAGGATACCCCCATTAGTAGGAAATACCATTGTCTCTTTGAATTTTCGTAAATGTGGCAAATTCTCTTCTTCTGGAGAGAGTAGTGGTGGAAAGATCTGCATAAAGAGAAATTTGCTAAAAGCGTTCTGGAAAACCCTGATATTGAAACGCAGCGTTCGTAACTGCCTCTTTAAAGTAGTAGAAATGGAGACGTACAAGTACATCCCTTGAAGCTGGTAAATGTATGGGTTTGGGAACCCTGTGAGCTCTGTCAATAAGAAGATCCCATTCTTTAACAGTGGAAATGAGATCCACAAATAAATCAGTTAGGAATTCCTGTAATTGTACATCAGATACGGACTCTGGATTGTTCCTAAATCTAATATTGTTTCTTCTGGAACGGTCTTCCAGGTCAGCTAATTTTAGCTTCATAATGGAGATATCATCTTCCATTTCGTTGCGGGTATCCACTAAAAAGTTATGTGCATCCACAAATTCCTCCATTTTTTCCTCAAGATGGGCAGCTCTCTCACCCACTTCAGAGATATTAGCACTTAAAACAGCAATCAATGAATGAATGTCTTTGTAAAGGGATTCCCTCAGGTCTTGCAAAAGGAGTCTCATCTCTTTTGAGGAGACAAGAGCATCAGATGGAGGTATGAGCACTTTACCACTATCAGTAGAGAAGCTGTGCAATGTGGAGGAAGTCTCTAGGGTGAGATTGTGTAGCTTAGCTGCATTTTTAAGTGAGGTTACTGGGGAAGGAGTGAGGCTGTTGGGAGGGGAAGAGCTCACCTCAGTAGCCGCTGATAACAGAGCAGATCTGCAACATGTTCCGATGCCATCTTTGTTTGAGACAACAGGCAGGAAGAAGGCCATAAGTCTCGGCCGACCAGAGTCTTTTTTCTTGCTCCTTGTCATGCAGGTGGAGCGACCCAGGGTAATGAGCAGAGGAAATGAAGATACGAGGTACAGGGTAAGTTGCCAGTCACTGTTAGAGTCGCCAAAGCCGATCGTTGTACGGAGCTCCTGCCTCACACGTCTTCCCTCTTCAGCATAGGGCAAATGCCCCCCAATTAACTATAATCGATGTATTAACAGCACTGGCACCGGCTATATCAGCTGCTCTAGTTTCTGTTGTATATACAGAGCTAAAGAATCCATTTAGTAACTCTGGCTTCTCTTGATCTCCTGTGACCAACTCCCCATTACCACTGTTATGGAATAAATATATGTATAATGTATCTGGGACCTCAATGAGTGCAATGCTGAAGAGTAGAACATGTATTAGAATATATGTTGGGTATGTGATGGTATAGAACAACCTATAATCAATGATATAAGTGTAATGTATGCACTACTTCAAGGTAGAAGGATAAACGAGTCTATATTTTGGGTATTATTGAAAGGTTATGGAATGTAATAATCTGCAGATGTTCTGCAGAAACTGGAAATTGCGAATTCATTATGTTATGAGGGTACTACCAGGAACTAGGGGGTTTGTTTGCAGGATGGTTTGTTTCTGGGCGTACAGCCAAGATAGATATGGGTAGAACACCGGATTAAAAACTAGATGTAAGGAATAAGAATAATGTACGTAGAGATAAGAATAATGAGGAAAGAAACCACAAGAATGTATATGTGTCTGCACGTAATTATATGATATTTTTACTATATAAACTCTGTGTCTCTGCAAATAAAGTCAGAAGTATTTTTGCCTTGAGAAACGTCTCAGTGTGTCTTTGCTTCTCCGAGCTCGCACCCCCCCCACCTGATTTGAACCTGCATGGAGATCAAGGCGTAACGTGACCTCATTGCGATCACAGAAATTGGCGCCCGAAACAGGGACTTGACCAGAAGGACGGCACCCCACCTAGGGGATCTCCCGGGACTAGAGTGGCGACTCTCCAGACTAAGGAACGTGCAGACCACTGCTGCAGCAAGGTAAGAAGACTTAATTCTTACAAACTCTGCTCTGCACCTTCCTGTCTGGTAGGTCACCTTCCCGGTAGTACTCCTGAGGGATAGAGGGGCCACATGAGGGTGTTTTTAGTGTAAAAATCTGGTCAAGTCTATATGTAATCCTACCCTCAGGATAAAGTGCCTGATCTCCATGACAGTATTTGTATGAATGTTGTAGAAACCCAGTTTTGTGTCACAAATGCATTTTAGAATAAGGAAATTGTTTTTGGAAAAAACTTCCGATAATCCGGCAAATTACCAAAAACATGTGTACATGCTTCAGGTGACTATGGGGATTATGATAGGCTAAATTTTAGCCCGGAAATCGAAAATTTTGTGCAATCTGATAATCCGGAAAAATGCCGAAAATGTGTGTACAGCATTGAGGTACTTGCGGGGATTATCATGCACTGATTTTCAGCTCAAAATTCCAGAATTTTCTGCAATCCGATAATCCGGCATGTCAAATGAACAGCTTGATTTTACGTTTGCCTTATTATTTGGATCAGGAATATTTGTCATATTACTGTTATGGTGTGGAGGATATCTCCTTGAGTGGTGTTTAAAGTGAATAAGAAGAAAGTAAGCTAGTTATAAAAGGAATTTAATTCTCTGGCCAGAGTAGAAGAAGGTTTAAAAGGGTTTTGAGGGGATAAGTAACTGTATAAAATAGGTGAGAAAGGTAGTGTGGGACTTTCCCTAACAGCCAATAGCCATAGTGTTTGTTAGTGAAGATAAAAAACTGAGAGAGAAGGGTAAGAGTCCCCTCCATCATAGCAGGGCTATGGGAAACAGTCACGGCAAACGAGAGTTTGAGGTATGGCATATGGGTGAGCAAGCACCTGTTAAAAGTGTGTAAGCTTACTAGGGGATCGTAAATCCAGAAATTCACCTATCAGGAAAACTACCCCCTACATAACTTAGGGTCTGCCTATAGGCGACCACTTATAACTAGACAATGGGGAACTGGTGTCCCTATTAAGTACGGAAATTAGAAACTGTCTAAAACAGATGAGAATGGAATTCGTCTGTCAGCTAAAATCTGTAACAAGAGTAAGTACGGAAGCTAGAAACTGTATAAAACAGATGAGAATGGAATTCATCTATCAGTAGCTAGAATCTGTAACAAGAGTACGAGATGAGCACCCCAAAGGACAAACCGCCAAACAGGTAGTAGCAGAAAGAGAAGGTAAAAAGGCAACGCAGGGAACAAAAAAAAAAAAAAAAAAAAAAAAAAAAAAAAAAATAATTAATGAAAGCATGTGGTCTAGAATCCCATGGAAGGTTAGACGCAGGAAAATGGAATGAATGTTGTGACACAAAACGTGGATGGTTGAAAGATAAAAAGTTACAGGGGAAAGCAGAAGCATGGAGAAAAGTGTCAGAAGAAGTAGTAGTTGTTTTAATGTTGCAAGTGACCTTATAGTAAATTCCCATATGGTATAATTTAGAATCAACTAGTGTGACAAGAGAAGGGGGAGGTGAAGAACAGCTGCTGGTGAGATAAGAAATGTAATCTTGTTCTTGAAATGAATGGACACAACATTAAATGCTGATATAGATATTTTGTATGACTTTGTGTCATTTTGTAGATTGAATCAGGAAAAGTGATAAATGTAATAATGTATAAGCAGTCCTTCACAGCCAAACCACCAGACACCTCTGTCTTATATGATGAGACCCTTGATCCTGTCATACATTCTGCACAGAGTGCAGAGTTGCTTGCCCTGATCAAGGCATGAAAACTGGCAGAGGGAAAAAGAGGAGGGCGGCTCCAAGCCGCAGATTGGGCAAAAGGTATTCTGGAGAACAAAGGGAAGTTGGAAGGTAGAAAGTTGATGAAAAGTGCTTTAGAGGGATTTGCAGAAGAGGAAGTTAGGAATAAGAAATGTATTGTATGTATTAGAGAACAGGACCAGCAGACGCCCGGTAATGGCGTCCGTACCTCATGTTGAGTGTGTCCTCATTGTTGGTGGGAAACCCCCTGCGCACTGTTTCCAATGGGAGAGGCTGCCCCCCCCCCTGCCCCTGATGTGGCCACGCCCGGCCCATCCAAATCAGTATGAAATAATCACCTTGTTAATTTTGTCATTTGTAGTGTTTTTTCTATTTTACAGAAGTTCCAGTCTAGTTCACTGATGAAACAACACGTAATTATAATATAGAGATGGTGGCCGTCAGATTGTACGGTTAAACATTAACGTAGATAATTTCTATACAATGGTGTGATAAATGATTGCAGATACGTATGTTGTTTTGCCGGCATTGAAAGTGTTAAGTTGTGAGAAGTTGTGAGAAGTTGTGAGAAGCTTTGAGTGTGTGACCCCCCTCCCTCCCCCCTAAAGTGTGCTGTGTTTGGGAGGAGGAGGAGGGGGGCTGACTGGGTGCAGTCTGCAGGGCTGATGAGACAAAGGGATTTCAATATGCACTGCTGAGATATATATATATATATATCAGTAATGTCTACAAACTGAAATAAATTTCTTCTCTTTTGCGCAAGCGCTGTTGGTTATAAAAGTTACGATATTTATGTGTTATGATGTGATCAGATTTCATGTGTTTTGATAATTCAGATGTATTAAACTACAGATATTGTGAGACACGGGGTATTGAAAATGTATGTGCCCCCACCGTTATACTGTTTATTGGTTTGCAGTAATTAATGTTATCAGAGATAATATTTTCTGTTTTATTGAATAACTAACTACAATTGTTCTATTTTTGATTTCACATAGAAATTATGTCATTGTAAAGATCAAATGTTTGTCAGGAAAAAGTCATTTTTGTTTCAGGCTGTTGTACATTACAAGGGGTTAAATTAGTGTTATGTTGAGATGTAGTTTTGAACTCTGCTACATCACTCTCGCAGAGTCCACAAAGGGGGGAAGGGTGAAGGAACTGATCAGGTACAATTTTGGTTTATGTGTAAGAGACCATCCCCCTCCAGCAAAGTTACACAGGAGGCGATGTGACGTCACTCACACAAGTTTTTATGGATTTAGATGAGGGAGAAGGCAAAACAAAATTTGTCTGGACATTGTTAATTTGATGTAAAGTTTTTGGGAATGTTTTATTTTTATTAATCAAGTATTTGCAGAACCTGATAAAAGTGAGATTCTCAAAGTATTCTGCATTATCAGCTGAATGAGGAGGAGTTGTGTTTGGTAGCGGCTTGTGACACCAATCCATGGAGTACCTCTACGCAAGCATATACTTTGTACTGTACTGAACAAAATGGACATGACACTGCGGTTCTCACACAAAGTCATGGACCACAGCAGCGCCCGGTAGCATATTATTCAGCTAGACTAGACCCTGGGGCCCGAGGTTCCCCATCATGTGTGAGAGCTATCATTGCTGTAAATTCAATGTTAAACAAGGCCTCAGATTTGGTCCTGGCATTTCCACCACATGATATTACTGCTATTCTAACTCAAGTACAACCTAAGCATTTGTCCACTGCAAGACATTTGAGATTAACCTGTGCTCTTCTTCTTCCTGAGCAGGTTACTTTACACCGCTGTACTACATTGAACCCAGCTACCTTACTGCCTTTGGAGCAAGGGGGAGAAGACGTAGGTAAAGTATGGTCACAATTTTTGCCTGAAACTGATGAACATGATTGTATGGCCCTTATGGCCCAGGAAACAGTGGGCTTTGCACATATGAAAGATACCCCACTCCAAAACCCAGACCTAAGACTCTTTGTGGATGGTTCAAGGTATTGTGTAGAAGGATCTTTTCTTACAGGATATGCAGTAACCACCGAAGATGTAGTCCTAGAAGCAGCCTCCTTACCAGCGTCCCGCTCAGCACAAGAAGCGGAGCTTAAGGCCCTGGCAGCAGCATGCCAACATGCAGAAGGAAAGACAGCAAATATATACACTGACTCTCGATATGCTTTTGGGATTGCACACGATTATGGCCCCATATGGAAGGCTAGACAGTTTTTGACCTCTGCAGGTACACCTGTAAAGAATGCAGACTTTGTAAAATACTTGATGGCGACCCTGATGTTACCTACAGAAGTAGCAGTAGTAAAAATGAAAGCTCACACTAAGGTGAGTTCACCAGAGACAAAAGGGGAAATGCCCTGGCAGACGAAGCAGCAAAGCAAGCAGCACAGAAGCTACCCGTGTTAGCAGCCGTATGTCAGATAAAAGATCCAGAGGAAACAAGACCAGCTGTAAGCCCGGAACTACTGCAAAAACTTCAAGGACAAGCAACAGAAGAAGAAAAAGACAAGTGGACGGCCCAAGGAGCAACGCTACGAAAAGATGGCCTCTGGCAATGCAAGAATAAACTGTGCCTGCCTAAGACAATGTTCCCAATGATGGCCCAGATAACACATGGAGAGACACACCAGTCAAAAACGGCAATGATGGGCTTGGTAAACAAGGTGTGGTATGCCCCAGGGTTTAGTGTGATGGCCAGCAGTTTTACACAAGGATGCATGATCTGTGCAACACATAATATTGGAAGAACTGTAAAAGTACCACAGAAGCACACACCCAGACCTATATATCCGTTCCAGAGACTGCAGATAGACTATATTCAATTACCAAAAGTCGGTACCTATGAGTATGTGCTTGTTTGTATTGATCTCTTTTCAGGATGGCCAGAAGCTTTTCCAATAACCAAAGCTACAGCCGTAGCCACAGCAAAGAAACTGATCAACGAGGTGGTGTGCAGATATGGAGTTCCAGAGATGATCGAGAGCGACAGAGGAACTCATTTTACGGGTGAAATCATGAACTATGTGTTGTCAGCTCTAGGCATAAGTCAAGCCCTACATACACCATACCATCCACAAAGTAGTGGGAAGGTTGAGAGACTAAATGGGACTCTCAAATTGAAAATCCAAAAAGCAATGGTAGAAACCGGGAAACCATGGACCGAGTGTCTACCATTAGCCTTGTTCTCAGTAAGATATACGCCCACAAAAAGAACAGGTCTCAGCCCATATGAGATCTTATTTGGGTCGGCTCCCAGATTAGGATGTTATTTTCCACAGGTGCTCCAAATGCAGTATGGTAGACTAACAGATTATGTATCAACCCTGAACAAATAATTGACCAAGGTGCATGCACAAGTCTTTGCTTCCATTCCAGGTCCTGATTCAGTTGAAGGGACGTATAAGCTAGAACCAGGAGATTGGGTCGTTGTCAAAAGACACGTGAGGAAGAGCCTTGAGCCACGATTTGATGGTCCTTTTCAAGTCCTACTCGTTACAAGCACCTCAGTGAAGCTCGAAGGAAAGGCAAGCTGGATTCACGCCAGTCATTGTAAAAAGGTTCTTCAGCCAGAAGAATGAAGATCTTTGCGGTTGTTGCGGCGGTTGTTGCGTGTGCTCTTATACAAAAAGGCAGAACTGCTACTCCTGTACACGTAATCAGTACAGAATCACTGGAACAGTTCAGGACAGGGTGGGCGAATGCCACAGTGGATAGAAAGCAGGGTAACTACACCTGTAAGGCCAATGCCCCGTGTTATACTACAAATGTGACTACAACCGAAGGGACTTGGAAAAAAGGACCACATGGAGGGACTGTGTACCTTCACATAGACAAAACAGCCAACATTAGCATACAAGAAGAGACGCCGGGGCTGTTGCTTTGTTGTTATGAACCAGATTTACAGTATCGACAGAAATATACAACCAGTAAAAATAGAAACAAAATGATAAATAAGACTTATGAAAGATGCAACAAGGAGAGGCTCAACTCTACGATTGTAATAAAAGAAACTGATGGGATGATATTATGTATGAATAATAGCGAAATAAGAAATAGAAGATATTTTGTATTCTTGATAACAATTTTAAGAGATAGTTTTAAGCCACATATAACAGTACAAAGTCTGGAAAGAATCCCACACACTTGTAAGAGCGCTGTAACCCAACAGCAGAAAAAGAATGTACACTTCAATATTTCCTTCCCTGAATCCCCCTGCTGTCATAGACAAAAAAGAGAATGGCATGACCCGCTATTAGGAGGGGTAGGAACGGGATTAGGAGTATTGAATGGTATACAGTTAGAAACAGTTATGAACAAATGAAACTCAGTGGGAGACGACACATCTACTGCATTAAGGAGAGGTGCCTCATGGTTACCTACTACCTTTGCCATACAACAGAAAGGGTTAACTATAGATGAACTGTTTCTAAATGTTTTTAATGAAAGTATGCTAACCGAATATAGAACATTACAGAATGTATCAACTTTAGTAAATTGGACAGTATGTACGCTTAAAACGATGTGGCAACAAGAACAGATGAATAAATTGTTTAGTAGTCATGTTAGGCAATGGACAGACATTCTGCCCATAGGAAAGAGAAATGATACGTGGTTATTGTTACAGCCTGAGTATACTGAGTGTACACCTAAATGGTGTGCAGGAAGACTAATAGCATTTCATGTGAAAAATCCTACTCTATTATGCAAATTTATTGTTATGCCAATGGTAATGATTGATCCGGTGACATTATTAGGACAATATTGGATGCCGGAAATGAAAGGAACACACATAGATTCTCAAAATAAGACAAGGAATATAGATTTGTGCCAGTTATCAGAGCAAGGATATGTATGTAATCAGCAGTCAGGGATATATGAACCCTGTCTAATGCAGCACCAGGATAATGTATGCGCACTCACTATAATCCCAGAAGCTAACCTACAGGTTTATATTGAAGTAGGTCCACAGCATGTATGTTTAATAACTAACAACAAGCAGACCCTTAGCCAGTTTAATCTCATGGGACCATTTTCAGGATGTCTATACAATGTGACGCATTTGACTTGGGGGAACCAAACTATAGTGTTCCTGCCTACTTTAGAAGAAATAATGTCCACTGTATGGGTACCTGAACCTTTGCCCTATGGAAATTTTAGTTTGCCACTGGAAGAGTTAAAACAAGTGTTACAAAAGTCTAAAGACGTAAAGAAATTGATAGCAGCCCATAATGTAACTCTAAGTAAAGTGAAAGTATTGGCTACAATAGCAGCTAAGGAAGTAATAAATTTATCGTCAGCAATAAAAGATGCCAGTGCCCATCACTGGTATGACATATTTACAGGATTTTCCCCCACTGCCACTAAGATACTGCATGTGTTATTCCAACCCTTGATATGTTTCATAATATTGTTTATATTGCTTACATGTTTCAATTGTTATACATTTTGCAAAATAAGGGAAGCATTCAATCAGAGGCCTATACATTATGATGAAAGAGTGTTGTGAGATTACCCCACCTACATACCTGTGTGAATCAAGTGAAGAAATGGATCGAAGCCTTGCTATCAGGAGATAGAAGTAGCATTGGAATTTAGGTGTTGGTAAAATCACAAAAGGAGGGATTGTTATGGAATAAATATATGTATAATGTATCTGGGACCTCAATGAGTGCAATGCTGAAGAGTAGAACATGTATTAGAATATATGTTGGGTATGTGATGGTATAGAACAACCTATAATCAATGATATAAGTGTAATGTATGCACTACTTCAAGGTAGAAGGATAAACGAGTCTATATTTTGGGTATTATTGAAAGGTTATGGAATGTAATAATCTGCAGATGTTCTGCAGAAACTGGAAATTGCGAATTCATTATGTTATGAGGGTACTACCAGGAACTAGGGGGTTTGTTTGCAGGATGGTTTGTTTCTGGGCGTACAGCCAAGATAGATATGGGTAGAACACCGGATTAAAAACTAGATGTAAGGAATAAGAATAATGTACGTAGAGATAAGAATAATGAGGAAAGAAACCACAAGAATGTATATGTGTCTGCACGTAATTATATGATATTTTTACTATATAAACTCTGTGTCTCTGCAAATAAAGTCAGAAGTATTTTTGCCTTGAGAAACGTCTCAGTGTGTCTTTGCTTCTCCGAGCTCGCACCCCCCCCACCTGATTTGAACCTGCATGGAGATCAAGGCGTAACGTGACCTCATTGCGATCACACCACTATTTAGGGATCCTACATAATTTTTTTTGCATTTATATACTTGAAGAATTTTTGGGATTTGTTATACTATCCTTGGCCACCTGCCTTTCATTTTGTATTTTTGCTGATTGTATTACTTTTTTTCAGATTTTATTAAGCTGTATAATTTACAAAGGCTAGAGCTGTACCCCTAGATTTGTATTTACATATGCACTTTTTTTTGTCATACATGTCTCATGTGGGGATTAATTTTAGTCGTTTATACTGGTTACCTATAGGAATAAACTTTTTCACTATAATTATATAAAGTGGATTTTAAGATCTCCCATTTATCATTTGTACCATTATTTGACATTAGTTCTTGTCAGTCTATATCCTGAATTGCAGCCCTCATCCTGGGGAAATTGGCATTCTTAAAATTAAGTGTTTTTGCCCTCCCAGCCTGTGTTTGCGTTTTTACAGTATGAGTAAAATCTAACTATATTCTGATCACTGTTACGGAGGTTTTCACAAACATTGACATTCCCAACAAGATCTGCATTATTAGAAATGACCAGATCTAACAGAGCTTCACCTCTAGTCGGGTCTTCCACAAACTGGTCCATAACATTTTCCTGCAACAGATTGAGGAATTGTCCCTCCTTCGCAGTTGAAGCCGAACCATGACACCACTTAATATCCCGGTAATTAAAATCTCCCATTATCACTACAGTACCAGCCTGTACAGCCCGCTCTATCTGTTTATATGGATGACCTTCCATCTCCCCAGTTATATTGAGGTGTCTATAGATTACACCAAAAGTATTTTTTTCAGGGTTTACCTCCCTTTCTAATTCCACCCACAAGGTTTCAACCTCCTCACAATCTTCACCCACTATTGTCTCTTTCATACTCACCTTCATATCACTTCTCACATACAGACATACACCACTGCCTTTCCTATTTGCCCTGTCTGTAAGAAACAATGTAAAACCCTGTAGATTTAAAGCCCAGTCATGTGAAGAGTCCAGCCATGTTTCAGCAACACCAACTATATCTATATGTTCCTTCTGTACCAAGGTCTCCAGCTCCCCCATTTTGCTTGCGAGACTTCTGGCATTTGTGAACATACACTTTAACTTGCATTTCAAATTGTCACATTCGGTATCAGAAATGTGATTATTTGGGCATTTTTATTTTCATTGCTGTTTTGTAACAAAAGGATCTCCTTATTCTGTTGTCTAGTTCTCTCCCCACAGCCTATTTCTCCCCCCACCAATATAGTCTGACCCCTCTCTAACCTAACTACCCCTTTATTTTCTACATTGGCCTCCCTCCTCCGCCCTAGTTTAAATACTCCGCCCCCCCCCCCCCAGCTAGAATACTCTCCCCCAGCACAACGGACCCCCTTCCATTCAGGTGCAAATCATCTGCAGAATACAGTTTGTACCCCAATGAAAAGTCAGCCCACTGCCCTAGGAAGCCAGCTGTTAGGGATCTGCCAGGTACTTCATCTAGGTATACTCCTTCACCTCCTTCCGGCCATTACACCAGCGCCTTCTCCTTTGCACCAAGCCATGCATTTAACTACCTGAGCTCTCGCTGTCTTTCCTGTGATGCGCATGGCACAGGCAGTATTCCTGAGAATACTGCCTTGGAGGTCCTTCCCTTCAGCTTGTAGCCTAGTTCTTTAAAATTATTCTCAGGCTTCTCTACCTACCATGTATTCTGTCGTTGGTTCCCACATGGACCACGACAGTTGGATCATCACCATTCTTTCCCAGTGATTTATCCACCCGTTTCACCACGTGCCGAACCCTGGCACCCGGGAGACAACAAACCATTCAGTTGAGTCGGACTTGGCGACAAATTATTTTATCCGTCTTCCTGATTATAGAATCCTCTACAAATACAAATTGTCTTGACTTACCTACATTACCATCCTGCCGACTACTAGCTGGGCTGTTCTCCCGGCTGTTAGGAGATCAGTATCCACTAGGACTACCATTTCTGAGACTGACATCCTCGCATCATCACCCAACTTTGCAATTTTACTTGAAATAACACAAACAGGATTGGCCTTTCTTTTCTTGGACCTCTTTCTACTGCCCCTAACTACATTAACCCAGCTATTTGCCTGGTCCTGCTGACCCATGTCTTCACCCTCCAGGTCTACCACACTAACTGCTTGCTAAGTGCGCAGCATGCTCTGCTCAAGATTGTCAATCGTGTTGCATTTTGCTCCTCCTGATCTCTAATGCAAGCTTCCAGGTGAACAACATGCTCACATCTGCCACAGAGGTATTCACCCTGGGATTCCGGCTCCTGTCGTGTATACATATGGCAAACTGTGCACTGAGGAAAACCCCAATCTTGCTGTCTATTATCCCAGTTACAAAAAGACAAAAGAAGAAGAGTACTAACAGGGACTTTCACTCCTCTTTTCAAGTCTGGTTTAATAACTCAACTTATTACACCAGCCACTTAGTCAACCAAGCCCAATGAGAGCAAGCTCAAACGTGAGTCCTGCAGGTTAATTTATTTTACCTGAAAGCAATTAACCACTCCCCCTAATTAGCTGCACAGCAGGAAAGAAGCTGAGAAGAAAAGAAGGGTTTTAAATTGCATCGGTTTTGTTAGCTTCTATTTGCAAGCACTCAATTAATTTACAGTATCACAAACGCACAGCAACACATTCTGGTTTAATAACTCCACTTATTACATCCGTCAGTTAGTCAACCAATCCCAATGAGAGTTATCCGGTTGTTTACAGGCAGGTGATGTCTTACTTTATCAGTAGAGCTAGGCGATATGTGCTGACCACTACTGGTAGCGCAAAATCCAGCGTAGATAGTGCCACAAAGTACTCCACACTGCCACCAGTAGATAATGCCCCACACTGCTCCCTGTAGATATTGCCATGCACTGCTTCCTGCAACACAGCCCCCTGTAAATAGAGCCACACAGCCCCCTGTAGATAATGCCACACACAACCTTTTGTAGAAAGTGCCACATACAACCCCACATAGACGGCCCAGATGGCATTCATCCACAGGTATTAAGGGAATTGAGCTCAATAATGGACAGACCATTTTATCTCATCTTCTTAGACTCTCTTGTTACAGGATCAATGCCACAGGTTTGGAGGACGGGTGATGTTGTACCAATATATAAGAAGGGAAGAAGGGTAAGAAGGTGGAACCAAGAAACTACCATCCAGTAAGTCTGACATTTGTGGTATTCTAAGAAATGAACTGCAAAAGTATATAGCGGAGAATAATCTAATACCGAATAACCAACATGGATTCATGAAAAACAGGTCATGCCTACCCAACATGATTGGTTTCTATGAGGAGGTAAGTGCAAATCTGGGTGTTGGTCATGCAACTGATGTGGTATATTTGGATTTTACAAAAGCATTTGATACTGTTCCACACAACAGTCTTGTTCTGAAGCTACAGAGGCAGGGCCTGGGGGACAATGTATGAACGTGGGTAAAGAATTGGTTATAGGGAACCTGTCACCAGCATTTTACCTATGAAACCAGCAATACCTGGTAGTAGTGGGTGAAAAATAATTTCTATATAACCTATAATAGTCTTCTTAGTCGGCTTTGTAGCTTTAGTATTCAGTTTTTTAGTCTTCTCGGACCGTATGCTAATGAAAAGTGTGAAATCTTCATTTGAAAAGAGTCATATCTTCAGTCCTCAAGTCTTTCCGAGTTTACCCCGCCTCCTTACTTTTGATTAACAGCTCCTCGCCTTCCCCTAGCACACAAAATCCCATGCTTGTGCATTGATGTCCTCTTCTGGTGTGTGCACACAAAGGGACACCGGATTATTACGATAAAAGGCGTGAAATGTTTCAGACCGCTATTTACGGTCGGGGGAGGAGTTTAGGAGAGGGGATAATGGTAATGAACTTTTGATAGCATCGGCCAGTGCGGGATAAGTAAAGTTCAATAGGTGAAATGCTGGTGACAGGTCCCCTTTAAGGGACAGAAAACAGTTGTTACAAAAAGGGCCAAACGTACCGTTTCTGCTGCATGAGGCGAAAATTTAAATGACGCACCCCCATCCGCCAAAAAAATTATAAGTAAGAAATCCATGTAGCCAACGTCTATTGGATCATTCACATCTGTAATTCGAAACAAAAAATTCAAACTATGTGTAACGTCTATGGCCGGGGGCCGTCGTTCAGACTTACCCTCTAACGGCCCTGGCCATAGACATCTGTTGTGTTCTCGGTGACATCTCCCTCCAGGGAGACGCCGGCACTCACAAAGGGCCAGTACGCGTCCAGCTGTCATTAGTCAATAATTAGCCAAGAATGCTATACTATAAAAAGGGCTCTGCCCACTTGATCCTTGCCTGAGCGTTGTTGTATACCTAAAGTTTGTCTTGCAAATGGTCTCCCAGTGTTTTCCAGTTCTCAGTGTTACCCATTCCTGCAGCCTGTACCCTGTATCCCGTGCTATCGTATCTACTGTTCCATCTAAAGTGAAAGTCAAGTCGTGTCTTGCGCTGCATCAACTGTGCTATCTACAGTGAGAGTCAAGTCGTGTCTTCCGCTGCATCTACTGTGCCATCTACGGTGAAAGTCAAGTTGTGTCTCCGCTACTGTCTACATTGCCTCAGGAACACGTTCTGGACTATAGACATTGATAAGCACCTAGTTGGCCAGCTGCTATCCCGCTACGCGGTACAGCCCAGTGGATCCACAACCCGCGCCGTGACACTATGTATTTTCATACTGCTAACATTTCTTTATTTGGTAGGTTACGCTGGACCGTTTGGAGTTAGTCGTAGATTTTTGGACTACTTTGATGATCTACAGTTTTTTTTGGGGGGGGAAATGGTGAAAGAGGGTTGCATGAGGGAGTTTTTATTTCAATAAAAAAAAATTCAAATGTGTTTTTTTAATACTTTATTACTGCTTTAGTAATGGCCGCTGGCTGATTGACAGCTTCTATTACTAAGGCGGGGCTTAGTGTTAGCCAGTAAAAAGGCTAGCACCAACCCCCCAATATTACCCCGGTACCCATCGGGAAAGGCCGGGTACGGTCGAGTACTCGACCAACTGAAGTGATGGGTCAGTCAGATGCTCAGACCCACCTCTGCAGTAAAATCCCCCCTAGTAGTTATAATATTGGAAGGGGGGGTGTCAAAGCATCTGCCTGACTCCTGTGAGCTCTATGGGGAGGAACCCCCCACAGAGCCGAGGGCTGAGTTGACTGCTGAGGGCTTTATGGGAAAGAATTATACTGTGCACAGCCTCCTGCCCCCACTCATTTAAAATTAAAAGTGATCGGCCGAAGCTAGGGGGTGAATTATACTGCAAGGGGAGGGGGTCTGAGCATCTTACTGACAGCCGAGGGCTCTGTGGGGGGAATGAGCCCTCAATAGAGCCCTCACTAGTTACTATACTGCAAAGTGGGGGTCTGAACGTGTAACTGACTGTTGAGGGCTCTAAGGGGGAATGCACAAACCCCCCATCCCCCTCATAGTATAGTAACTAGTGAGGGCTCTATGGGGAGATTATCCCCCCCATAGAGCCCTCGGCTGTCAGTAAGATGCGCAGAACACCCCTTGCAGTATAATTTCCCTCCCCCTAACCTTGGCCATCAGTCAGAAAGAAAGAATTGTATTCGGCACACTTTTGCAATATTTAGAGTAGATTTATTTAAATTTTTTGGCCGTCAGTCAGATGCAGTAGCCTGAGCGCCGTAAGCAGTGCTCAGTCTTAACACAGGCCACAACTCACCTCATGTAGATCCTCTTCTTTAGAGAGAGTGCTCCACTGCTCCTCTCTGGCGGCGCGCGCTGAATGCAGTTTCAGAGAGGAGGAGGAGTGTTCAAGCAGATGTGCTTATTGTGCATGTCTGCTAGGTAAAATAAGCCATGCCCCCAGCACAGTTCGTCCTCGGCTTCTGACACAAAATGCCGCTCCCTTTACAACTAGGTGGCGCAGCCTGAGGCGGTAGGCTCACCTCGCCTCCTGCCAGGTGTGGCCTTAGTTAGAAATGGTACTTACTCAAAATGGGCTGAAGTAAGCAGTGGGCTGAAGAATCTGTGTTAGGCCCAATTCTTTTTAATCTCTATATTAATGACCTTGTGGATGGGATTGATAGAAAGGTGTCAGTTTTTTATCACAATTCAAAACTTTGCAGGATACTTAAAACTGAGCTTGACAATAAAATATTGCAAAAACACCTAGATAAGCTGGCAGCTTGGGCAAAAACATGGCAGATGAAATCTAATGTTGATGAATGTAAAGTAATGCACTATGGACGCAATAATAATATTAATGCATATATATTAAATGGAATAAAACTGGAAATACCGGCACAAGAGCAGGACCTGGGTATTCTGGTTACAAAGAAGCTAAGCAGCAGCACTTAAAGTCAAGCAGCAACTGCAAAAGCAAATAGGATTTTAGGGTGTTTAAAAAAAAAAAGATTAATACCTGTGATTCAAATGTAATATTCCATTGTAAGGCCACATCTTGAATATGGAGTTCAGTTTTGGGTTCCACATTGTAAAAAGGATATAGGAGAACTGGAGAGGGTTCAAAGGCGACTATATTATTAAATAAGATGGAAGGTGTCCCTTACAATGAAGACTAGAGAAATTGGGCTTGTTCAGCTTAGAAAAAATATTCCTTAGAGGTGATCTTATTACCATGTATAAGCATATGTGTGGTCAATACAGAGAACAAACACATGATCTGTTCTTTCCAAGGACTCTACCAAGGACATGGGAACATTCATTGCGAAAAAAGACGTTTCAGAAATCAATATATGAAAGAGTTCTTTACAGTCAGGGTATGTTCACACGGCAAATGAAAAATGGACGTAAAATACAGAGCTGTTTTCAGGGGAAAAAAGCCTCTGATTTTCAGCCGTTTTTTATGCATCAAGCATTTTTTGATGCGTTTTTACTGGACGTTTTTGGAGCTGTTTTTCTATTCACCCAATGAAAAACGATTCCAAAAACGGCTCAAGAAGTGACATGCACTTCTTTTTTACGGGGCGTTTTTTTTACGCGCCGATTTTACAAACAGACGCCCCGTGGGAACGAAATGCCGTTTTCCCCAATTAAATCAATGGGCAGATGTTTGAAGGCGTTGAGCATCTGTATTTGAAGCCATTTTTTGGGTCATTTACGGCCAGAAAAACGGCTGAAAATAAGCCGTGTGAACATACCCTCAGTGTGGTCAAACTATGGAATGCCCTACCCCAGGAGGTAGTAATGGCAGATATATGTCAGCATTGAAAAAAAGGCTGGATGATTATTTACTGACAAATGGCATTGAGGGTTATAATTGTTCAAGCAATAAATGATGTGTAATTGATTGAAAAGGGTTGAACTTGATGGACCTGTGTCTTTTTTCAACCTATGTAGCTATGATTAGTAAAAATGACAGCAAAATAAATTAATGTTATTTTTTTTACCAAGAAACACAGCAAAAACCATGACAAAAATGTCACTGATAACATTATTGGTGTATAATATACTGGGTGGATGAAAGAAGTTGAGTCATAAGGGTGCCAACAGTGACTCTTTCCCCAGAGGGCTCACGCAAAGCTGGAGCCAGACCAGCTGCGAACATTGATTATTGTGTACTGCTCCACCATTATGAGACATTAATAACTAAATTATTCTCATGAAACCACAGAAGAAAAAAATACAAAAATCGTAATTATATCGTGGAAAGCCATACACATCTCACAAAAAAATTAATGACATGAAGTAGAATTGTCACTTCTAAAACTACAAAGGGGGCTGTATGGCGTTATCTACAGAGGGGGCTGTATGGCGATATCTACAGGGGGGCCTGTATGGCGTTATCTACAGGGGGGGCTGTATGGCGCTAATGCCATACAGCCCCCCCCTGTAGAGAACGCCATACAGCCCCCTGTAGAGAACGCCATACAGCCCCCCCTGTAGAGAACGCCATACAGCCACCCCCTGTAGAGAACGCCATACAGCCCCCCTGTAGAGAACGCCATACAGCCCCCCCTGTAGATAATGCCATAAAGCCCCCCCTGTAGCGACCGCCATACAGCCCCCCCTGTAGAGAACGCCATACAGCCCCCCCTGTAGAGAACGCCATACAGCCCCCCCCTGTAGAGAACGCCATAAAGCCCCCCCTGTAGCGACCGCCATACAGCCCCCCCTGTAGAGAACGCCATACAGCCCCCCTGTAGGGAACGCCATACAGCCCCCCTGTAGAGAACGCCATACAGCCCCCCCTTTAGAGAACGCCATACAGCCCCCCTGTAGGGAACGCCATACAGCCCCCCTGTAGGGAACGCCATACAGCCCCCCCTGTAGAGAACGCCATACAGCCCCCCCTGTAGAGAACGCCATACAGCCCCCCCCTGTAGGGAGGGAACGCCATACAGCCCCCCCCCCCTGTAGGGAGGGAACGCCATACAGCCCCCACTGTAGGGAATGCCATACAGCCCCCTGTAGGGAACGCCATACAGCCCCCTGTAGGGAACGCCATACAGCCCCCCTGTAGGGAACGCCATACAGCCCCCCTGTAGGGAACGCCATACAGCCCCCCTGTAGGGAACGCCATACAGCCCCCCTGTAGGGAACGCCATACAGCCCCCCCCTGTAGGGAATGCCATACAGCGTCCCCCCTCCCAAAAAAATGCGACCTACAGTGTGTCCTACAAAAGACATGTATCCCCTATCCACAGGATAGGGGATACATGTGTGATCGCTGGCAGCGATCAGGAGAACGGGGGACCGAAAGTCCCCCGAAGTTCTCCATGACTAACCTCTGACTTCCGGCATCTGCGCAGCTCAATAAAAATGAAAGGAGCGCTGGTCACGCATGCGCACAAGCGCGACCAGCGCGCCATTCATTTCTACGGAGCTGCCGACACAGACCCCGGAAGTCCGAGGTTTGTGATGGAGAACGTAAGGGGACTTTCGGTCCCCCGTTCTCCCTATCGCTGCCAGCGATCACACATGTATCCCCTATCCTGTGGGGGGATACATGTCTTTTGTTTAATGGCAGAGCGGGGAGATACCTCCCTGCTCTGCCGTAGTGCTCAGTGGCGTCGCGCTGTAGCAGCCATAGCGGCTGCTAGCGGAGCCTCCGGCCATGGTGGGGGCCCGTGCCGCGGGCCCCGTAGCAGCCGCTACGGCGGTAGTTACGCCACTGATCAAAGCTTATGATGGCATATAAACAATTGTGGAAATGGAGACATCAAGAGGATAAGTAGACATGGATACCCTATTGACTTGGACTGCTACCAGGCATTATATTATTTTTATATCCATACACAGTTTTGCTAATTATTTAATGAAAAATGGTTAATAAAGCTGTCGTACTAAAGATGTGATCAAGTTAAGCTACAGCTGGCTGTAGACATGAGTTTACTATTGCCTGAACTGTCACGTTATATCTATGATAGTGCTTTATTAGGGTAAACAATAAGATTGGGGGTGTTGACAGGAAATTAGACACGAAATTATTGGTTGGATTCATTGATAAAAATCTAATCTCTATGGCCAGCTTTAGTCGGAAAACATACCTTACAGTTTTCTCTTTGATATTTTCCCTTCTTAGGGCTATTCATCTTGCTGCAGCGAACAGTTTTAGACACAGGGGTTGTACTCGTGGTGACATCAGTCAATACAGAAGGAGGACTGATCATGCCATGGAGAAAGATTCGTTCACTTCTGCGTCGACTCCAAAGATCATCGTCACTTACTTCTACTTCAAATTCTTGGCTGTGGTCTTTTGTTGACTTTGTTTTCTTAAATTTCCGCGTTTTGTCTATTTTCTTTTCTTTCTCTGACTGCTTAAGAATGGTATCCACTTCCATTGTATCTGCAGCCAGTTTGGAAATCCCTACTTTTTTGGAGCTAATAAAGCTTACATCAAGTGAACACATTGTTTCAATATTTTCTTCAGTTTCCGATTCTGTTTCCTCAGATTCTGTACCTTTACACAGGAAAACATATAAAGGAATACATTATTTATGATATTTAACATTCAAATTATGTTTCAAATGACAAATATTTTCCCCTTACTTACTAAATCAACTTTTTAATGAAATTGCCTAAAATACTTAGTGTTTATTACTTATTTCTTTCAGGAAAAAAGCAGAACTTTTCAAACAAGTTATAATCTATTAGTATGTAATAAGGCCAAGGCCAGACATGGTGGATTTTGTTTCACTACATGTGAATGGGTTTTGAAAGATTCACAACAATTCTGCCATGTCTGAATGATGTAAAGCCTCTCCATGGCAAACAAAAAGAGGAAAAATGGCCACTTATTGCCCAAATTATTTATAATATAAAACTAAACTATAAATGTTGATCTCATTTGAAATCGTTTTGGTTTTTTTTTGTTTCGTTTTTTTTAAATAAAAATGTTTATCAGTGTGATTGGTACTTTCAAAATATTTTTTATAAAAATTTGTTTTACTTTTTGTGGTACAGCTGCTTTGTATAGTGAATACAGAGCAGCTATATCTAGCGCTAAAACCTGTATCTGTCCGCGGGACTCACAGGTTCAATGTCAGTGGGTCCTGGGTCTCTGACACGCAGGATCGAGCTGCTATCGATTACATATAAGTTCATAACTTAGATGTGATTGATTACAGGTGGATCATGCGTGTCAGAAAAACTCTGGACCCGCTTTCACTGAACTGATTCAGGTCTTAGCGTATGATACAGCTGCTCTGTATACAGAATACAAAGCAGCTGTATCTCAAAAAGTAAAAATAATTTTTAATAAAAAGTATTTTGAAAGTGGAACCAATCACACTAACAAACATTTAAAAAAAAGAAACGATTTCAAAGATGTACATATCCTTTAACCCTTTAGTGACCAGCCCTAAAGGCCCTAATGACCATGCTATTTTTTTTCGTTTTTCTATAGTCGCATTCAAAGAGTTATAACTATTTTATTTTTCCGTCGACATAGCTGTATGAGGACTTGTTTTTTGCGGGATTAGTTGTACTTTTTAATGGCACCATTTTGGGGTACATATAATTGTTTGATTAACTTTTATTCACTTTTTTGAGGGGGGAATATAAAAAAAACTCTGAAATTCCACCATTGTTCTATGCGTTTTAAATTGACGCCGTTCAGTGTGCGGCGTAAATAACATGTTACCTTTATTCTATGGGTCAGTACGATTACGGCGATACCACATATGTAGAGGTTTTTTATATTTTACGACTGCACAATAAACAATTTTGAACTAAAATTATTTGTTTTTGCATCGTCGCGTTCCAAGAAGCGTAATTTTTTATTTTTTTATCTTTCCATTAATGTAGTGATTTTGTGGGCTTGTTTTTCGTGGGACGAGACGTAGTTTTGATTGGTACTGTTTTGGGGTACATAGGACTTATTAATTAACTTTTATTTTTACTTTTTTGGGGGGCGATGGAAAAAAATAGCAATTTCGCCATCGTTTTTTGCGTTTTTTTTTACGGTGTTCACCTTGCGGCTTAAATTACATATTAAATGTATTGTTTGAGTCATTACGGTCGCGGCGATACCATATATATGTACTTTTATTTATTTTTTACACTTTTACTAAATAAAACCCCTTTTTATGTAAAAAAATAATTTATTTATTTTTTTATTGTAATTTTTATTAATCATTTTTATTTCACATTTATTACTTATGTTTTTAGTCCCACTAGGGGACTTTACTATGCGATCTTTAGATCGCTGCTGTAATGCTTTGGTATACTTAGTATACTAAAGCATTATTGCCTGTCAGTGTAACTCTGACAGGCAATCTATTAGGACGTGGCTCTGGCGTGATTTTCGCGAAGCCGCCATCATTATGATACTCTGTTTTTATGTTTGTAAACACAACTTGCCCTAACACAACTCATACTTATCCAAAGTAGAAGAAATAACTGCAGCACTCCAATTGTGGAAAAAGTGTACTTGTTTATTCACAAAGCATGAACTGCAACGTTTCAACCCTAAAGCCCTATTCACACGACAGGGATTCCCGGCCGTGTGATGGCTGTTCTTTGAACGGCCTTCACACGGCAGCAGTAGGAACAATAGACTCCAAATGGGGCTATTCACACGGCCGATTTTTTTTTACCGTGCCGTCAAAAAATGGGACATGCTCTATTTTTGACTGTTCTCCCGCCTCCCATAGAAGTCTATGGAGCCGTGTAAAGCGCGGCTGTCGCTGGGATGTGATCCGACTGACGGCCGAGCTTTCTGCCATTCATTCACTCTCTTCTCCTCCTCACAGTGTGAAGTGCATGTGAGGAGGAGGAGGAGGGTATTTTTTTGCTCCCTATAGGAGCGGAATCGCTAATCCCCGGACACAGCGTTGCCAAAGCTGTGGCCGTGGATTCCGCTCCAGGAGAAGCCCCTAACTACACTGTCTATAAATGGACAGTCACGTCAGGGACTTCTCCTAGAGCGGTCCCCTATTCCTGAAGTGGAATCTCCGACGCTATGGCCGGTGTTTCTAATCCAGGAGATGTCCCTGACTTCACTGTACATATATGGACAGTGACGTCAGGGACTTCTGAAGCGGAAACCCCGGCGCTGTGGCCGGTGATTCCGATCCAGGAGAAGTCCTTGACTTCCCTCTCCATATATGGACAGTAAAGTCAGGGACTTCTCCTGGAACGGTCCCCTACAGTGGTGCTATAAACAGGAAGGTAGGGGGTGGTGCTATATAAAAGGGTGCTGTGTAGCACTACCTACAGGGGGGCTGAGTGGCACTACCTACAGGGGGCCATGTGGCATTACCTACAGGGGGCTGTGTGGCACTACCTACAAGGGGGCCGTGTGGCACTACCTACAAGGGGGCCGTGTGGCACTACCTACAAAGGGCTATGTGGCACTACCTACAGGGGGCTGTGCGGAGTTACCAACAAGAGGGGCTGTGTGGCACTATCTACAGGGGGCTGTGTGGCACTACCTACAGGGGGCAGTGCGGCATTACCTTCAGGGGCAGTGCGGCACTACCTACAGGAGGCTGTGCAGAATTATCTACAGGGGCTGTGTGGCATTACCTACAGGGGGCTGTGTGGCATTACCTACAGGGGGCTGGGTGGCACTACCTACAAGGGGGGGCTGTGTGGCACTACCTGCAGCAGGCTGTGCGGCATTACCTTCAGGGGCAGTGTGGCACTACCTACAAGGGGGGCTGTGTGGCACTATATATAGGAGGCTGTGTGGCACTACCTACAGTGGTCTGTGCGGCATTACCTACAGGGGGCTGGGTGGCACTACATACAAGGGGGGCTGTGTGGCACTACCTACAAGGGGGGCTGTGTGGCACTACCTACAGAGGGAAGTGTGTGGCATTATCTACAGAGGGAAGTGTGTTACAAAAAATGTACAAATTAAATCCATCCGGTTTTAAAACGAACTGGGAAAAAAAAGGATGCAAAACGGGTCAAAATCGTCCGTTAAAAACGGCCCGGAACGGATGCAAAACGGCCGAGAAAAACAGACCAAAACGGCCGTTTTTATCGGCCAACACTCGGACCCTGTTGTGTGAATAGAGCCTTAAGCCTCGTGCACACTTACGTCACCGTTTTCACGGCCGCTTTTGACGGGTCCGTGAACCCGTTTTAGCGGCCGTGTGGTTTCCGTGTGCACTCCGTGTTTCCGTTTCCATGCGCCGAGCATGGTACTGTCCAGGGTGACAGTACCATGCTCGGCGCGCGGAAAATAAAATTTTAATGTAATAAAAAAAATAAGTTCATACTTACATTCCTCCTGTCCGGCCTCCAGCAATGACGTTCAATACATGTCGCCGCTGCAACCAATCACAGGCTGCCGCGGCCGCTGCAGCCAATCACAGGCTGCCGCGTCAGGAAAGAAGGTCGGACTGGAGGAAGAAGAGGGACTCGTCACCAAGACAACGACCGGGTACGTATGATAGGCTTTTTATTTTTTTTTTAATCAGCAGCCTCTTTTCTCTATCAGTTATTGATAGAGACAAGTGGCTGCCAATTAGTGTAATATTTTTCTAATGTTTTTCTGCCCGCCCGGCAGTTGCTAGGCAACGGCTCCATCACACACGGACGGCACACGGATGCCTTCCGTGTGCCTTCAGTTTTTTTGACGGCCCCATTGACTTGCAAGGGCCTCACGGTCACGGAATCCCGGACCAAAGTAGGACATGCTCTACTTTGGATCGGAAAGGAGCAACGGACCGTCAAAAAAACTGAGGTGTGCATGGCCCCATTGAAATGAATGGGTTCAGGGTGCTATCAGTGACAAAAATGGATAGCACCCTGAAGGAAAAAACTGAAGTGTGCATGAGGCCTTAGGCTATGTTCACACAGAGTATTTTGGGGGAGGAATATCTGCCTCAAAATTCCGTTTGGAACTTTGAGGCAGATATTCCTCTCCCTGCACGCCGATTTTCGCGGCAATTATCGCGCCGTTTTTCGCCCACGGCCATTGAGCGCCGCGGGCATAAAACAGCGAGAAATACGCTTTCTCCTGCCTCCCATTGAAGTCAATGGGAGGTCAGAGGCGGAAGCGCCCGAAGATAGGGCATGTCGCTTCTTTTTCCCGCGAGGCAGTTTTACTGCTCGCGGGAAAAAGACGCCGACGCCTCCCATTGAAATCAATGGGAGGCGTTCTCGGGCCGTTTTTGTCGAGTTTTGCGACGCGGTTTCCGCGTCAAAAAACTCTGCAAAATACCCCGTGTGAACATAGCCTTAGGGTTTATTCACACGACAGTGAAAAAAAAATGGCCATTAAAAACTGTTTAACTGTCAGTTTTTCATGGCCGTTTTGCATCAGTGTGTCTCCAAATTTTCATCCATTTCCAGTCTGTCTGTGCATTTTTAATGGTCGTTTTATATCTATTTTGCATCCGTTTCCATGGCTGTTAAAAAAACTGTTGAATTTCATTTGTCAGGCTTTTTTTGTCCCAACCCCCTGAAAACACCCTAAGGAAGGTCATTGTCATGATTGTTTCACAGCCCCCCTCTATATGATGGCACACAGACCCCCTGTATATGATGCCACACAGACCCCCTGTAGATGGTGCCACACATACCCCCTGTAGATGATGCCACACAGACTGTGTATATGATACCACACAAACCCCCTGTATATGATGCCACACAGATCCCCTGTATATGATGCCACACAGCCCCCTGTATATGATGCCACACAGCCCCCATGTAAATGATGACAAACAGCCCCTCATGTAGATGATGCCACACACACCTCTCCGGAGAAAGCACCACCCCCTGTCGTGTGAATATAGCCTAACAGGTGTTAAGGTTGAAATGTTGCAGTTCATGCTTTGTGAATAAACAAGAACACTTTTTCGACAGTTGCAGTGCTGCAGTTATTCTCTTCTACTTTGGACAAGTGAGTTCCCTCAGACCCGGGATCATTTTGCTGCGTGCACCATCCACTGTTGAGAATTTTTTTGTATGCTGGTAGTGCTGCTGATAGCTACAATTTTTTACAGTTCATACTTAATCAAGTCATTCCTTCCTAGTTGAGCTTGCAAGGCTGGTTTGTCATTTTTGCCGAGTTATTGTAATGAATAACTGGTAAGCCTAAACATTTGTAATATCATTAGCTTTTAAAGGCTATGGACACCTTTGCACTGAATGTCATTTTTTTTTGGTTTATTTGCTTCCTAAATGCCGTACAGGAATGAAACTGTGCAGATACATGATGGCTCGAGAAGACAGCAGCATCCTGGATTCACAGAACTTGAAACCAGCATGTATTACAAGGAGAGACACGCCACATAAGAAAAGTCTGAAACGAGGAGCAGATCACAAACTGAATATCAGGGTGTCTGAAAATGAATGGAAAAAAATGTAAAAAGGGAGATTGCAGCCTGAGACTTAGTGCAACTTTTAAACTCCAGGTAACCACTAACATATATATATATATATATATATATATATATATATATATACATTTTTGTCAGGTCGAAAGGTGTCGACATCCTTTAAAGAAGACCTATCATGGAAATAACGTGATGTGTTTTAACTAAAAAATCATTAGCCTCACAAAAATAAATAATAAACTAAATATAACTAATTAGAAAAAAAAAAGAAATGCATTATAGGGCACACAATGATTATGCAAATTACCCAAATCACCATAGGAGTTTGGTCCAAAATTCCTACCCAGCAGGTCCCTTCATGACCAAGTGATTCTCAAATAAACTCAGGTGGCATACAGTGTAAAGTTGCGAATTCTCGCAGCTCTGAGTAAATAGACTACTGTCTATAGAATTTATGTAGCAGTTATCGATGTATATCGACTATATATCGATAACTGCTATATAAGTGCTACTACTACCCCAGAATAAGGATATTGAAGTGAAATACTGCAATCTGAAAAATGTTATGACTGCTATATGAGCAGGATGAATTAAATGAATACCAATACAACTTTGTATAAGGAAACCCCCGAATAAACTAACAAAGCAGTGGAAGAATTCTGTCTGTGGGTAGTAGCCTTTAAATTGTACTACACAGACTAAATATGTTTAGTTACAACTCACCCATCTGATTCAACTCACCCATCTGATTTTGCTCATCCTCCACTATTGTTTGTTTATCATCCAAATGAAAACTGGATAAAGGCGGAGACATAATAGGATTGGGTGGTTCATTGGCTGCAAAGCATGCAAGAAGGCCCAACCCGCTATCCTCTACAAGCGGACAAGGCAATCGATCCATATCGTAACCAATATAATCTTCCTCTTCTTCAGAGCTATAGTCTAAAATGTAAGTGAAGAAAGAGATGACATGGAAGATTATATTGTTTCCAGCATTTTAATTTAATAAATAAAAATTTTCTATTACTACCACCCTTTTATTATAGCAACAATGGATGGAAAATAGAACGTTTTATACCTAGAATGGTGGCCAGAAAATTAATTCAAAACACTGCACAGGGGTTGCATTGAAGTATAGGAGAGTCATTTAAAGGTTAGCATAAAATATCCTTATAGTACTGAATAATTCTAAGACATAATATTATCAAAAGGAAAACATAAAGCTGATTGAGGCAGTTTACTATTTTAATTAGTGAATTGATTGTCAATTATGCAGAATTATTAAAACTTAGGCTGCCCGTACATGCGTCGGTTTGGATCAGGGTTTTTTATGAAAATTTTAAGTCAAAACCAGGTATGGACTCAAGTAAGAGAATAAACCTGCATTTAGGGATTTTGTTGAGAAAACTGGAAGTTCCAGCACTGTCGAATGACAGAACCCATTGACTTTATTGAGTTCCATCTGTTTTCTCTCATGTCTGTCATTGTACCGGAAAAAAGTAGCACAGCATACTGCGCTATTTGTTCCGGCATTTTATACCAGATCTGCGACGGAAGCTCCTGACAAGAGCTTTTGACGCAGATGTGAACAGAGCCTTAGTAATATATCTTTTGTACTTTATGACCACCACTGGTTTTGGCTTAAAAAACTGCACAAAAAAACTGAACACAACCTGCACGTGTACTAGCACCCCTAGGGTATAGTGATTGATTTGGGGGTAAAAAAACGAAACAAAAACGCACCAAAAAAAACATTTGTTTTTTTACCGCGATTTGATTTGGTTTTCGATGCAGTTGCGGTAAATACTGCAATCACAAAGCACCATAAAAAAATGGCGGACACCACAAATAATGTAGGGCTGTAAAACCAGCGTCAAAAGAGACTATTAGACAAACAGAAAAGCGACTACCCACAAAAGGTATACACACATATTAATAAACAATATAAGAAAAAATACATTAGTAACATCTGATATACAAAAAAATATATTATATGCACACACCACTAAAAACATGGGAAATGCAAACGAGGGTCACAAGGAATAATGTGACCCTCATGCAGTGAAAACCCAAAATAAGGGGTGACACCAGACTAAAGATGGAACTCACAAATGCTCTCAATGTGATATTGTGTTCCCAAACAAAGTGCTAAGTGCTTAAAGAATATATAATATAAATCACAAAGCGTATACATAAGCAAAAAGAGCAAATAGTCAAACAATATGACAAAATATTGCAAATACAAAAACCCACCAATCGTGGGGTAAATAATGTGTACAAAACATACAGGTGAAGGCAACACGAAAGAAAGAGGAAAATAATGATGATAATGAATGAGAGCAAGGAGTGGAGTCAGGTCAAAATTGACACGGCAAAAAGAGCCCCACGCGTATCGCTGGTCTCAAAACTAGCTTCCTCAGGGGTATACAACAATGCAGGAAGTGATATATTTAGTATAATTTAAATTAATGAGTTAAGTTAACCCTTCTGTGTAAGAGGCAGGGCAAGCAGAAGCACTCCGCGTCCGAAAGTATCGAGCGCAAATGTCAGGAATAAACATTGCTTTGTCAGTACAGGACAGCTGATCACAAATAGAGGCGCATCATCTAGTAATGTGAGAGCGACCTCGCGCGAAGACACATTTCTAACACTACATACAGGAAGCATGAACTAGCACTTAGAAGAGACGAAGCAGAACTTACAACTATTTATAAATATGAATTCAAAATTCTATCTAAATGTGAATATAATTCTCAATATGACAGCCTAAGCAATCTATCAGGCCAACATAATGGCCATTATTCAGATGTACAAATAACCTACTAAATGGAACATATAAAATATATATATATATATATATATATATATATATATATATATATACACAGGGGCGTAACTAGGAAAGACTGGGCCCCATAGCAAACTTTTGACTGGGGCCCCCCCTCCCCTGGGTGTCACACAACCCCCCCCCCTTGTAGATAGTGCCTTTTTTACAAACCCCCCCTTTTGATAACGCCATACAGCCCCCCTGTAGACAACGCCATACAGCCCCACAGCCCCCCTGTAGATAACGCCATACAGCCCCCTGTAGATAACGCCATACAGCCCCACTGTAGATAACGCCATACAGCCCCCCTGTAGATAACGCCATACAGCCCCCTGTAGATAACGCCATACAGCCCCACTGTAGATAACGCCATACAGCCCCACTGTAGATAACGCCATACAGCCCCCCTGTAGATAACGCCATACAACCCCCCTGTAGATAACGCCATACAGCCCCCCTGTAGATAACGCCATACAGCCCCCCTGTAGATAACGCCATACAGCCCCCCTGTAGATAACGCCATACAACCCCCCTGTAGATAACGCCATACAGCCCCCCCTGTAGATATCTACAGAGGGGGCTGTATGGCGCGATCTACGAGGGGGCTGTATGGCGTTATCTACGGGGGGACTGTATGGCGTTATCTACGGGGGGACTGTATGGCGTTATCTACGGGGGGACTGTATGGCGTTATCTACGGGGGGACTGTATGGCGTTATCTACGGGTGGACTGTATGGCGTTATCTACGGGGGGACTGTATGGCGTTATCTACGGGGGGACTGTATGGCGTTATCTACGGGGGGACTGTATGGCGTTATCTACGGGGGGACTGTATGGCGTTATCTACGGGGGGACTGTATGGCGTTATCTACGGGGGGACTGTATGGCGTTATCTACGGGGGGACTGTATGGCGTTATCTACGGGGGGACTGTATGGCGTTATCTACGGGGGGACTGTATGG
Organism: Rhinoderma darwinii; assembly: GCF_050947455.1. Taxonomy (NCBI): domain Eukaryota; kingdom Metazoa; phylum Chordata; class Amphibia; order Anura; family Rhinodermatidae; genus Rhinoderma; species Rhinoderma darwinii. Next base: position 84,805,273 of record NC_134692.1, on the reverse strand, counting down.
CGTTATCTACGGGGGGACTGTATGGCGTTATCTACGGGGGGACTGTATGGCGTTATCTACGGGGGGACTGTATGGCGTTATCTACGGGGGGACTGTATGGCGTTATCTACGGGGGGACTGTATGGCGTTATCTACGGGGGGACTGTATGGCGTTATCTACGGGGGGACTGTATGGCGTTATCTACGGGGGGACTGTATGGCGTTATCTACGGGGGGACTGTATGGCGTTATCTACGGGGGGACTGTATGGCGTTATCTACGGGGGGACTGTATGGCGTTATCTACGGGGGGACTGTATGGCGTTATCTACGGGGGGACTGTATGGCGTTCCCTACAGGGGGGGGCTGTATGGCGCTATCTACAGGGGGGCTGTATGGCGCTATCTACAGGGGGGCTGTATGGCGCTATCTACAGGGGGGCTGTATGGCGCTATCTACAGGGGGGCTGTATGGCGCTATCTACAGGGGGGACTGTATGGCGTTACCTACAGGGAGTCTGTATGGCGTTCCCTACAGGGGGGTCTGTAGGGAACGCCATACAGCCCCCCCTGTAGGGAACGCCATACAGCCCCCCTGTAGGGAACACCATACAGCCCCCCCTGTAGGGAACGCCATACAGCCCCCCCCTGTAGGGAACGCCATACAGCCCCCCCTGTATCGAACGCCATACAGCCCCCCCCTGTAGGGAACGGCATACAGCCCCCCCCTGTAGGGAACGCCATACAGCCCCCCCCCTGTAGGGAACGCCATACAGTGTGCCCCCCCCTGTAGGGAACGCCATACAGCCCCCCCCCTGTAGGGAACGCCATACAGCCCCCCCCCTGTAGGGAACGCCATACAGCATCCCCCCTCCAAAAAAAATTCGACCTACAGTGTGTCCTAATAAAAGACATGTATCCCCTATCCACAGGATAGGGGAGACATGTGTGATCGCTGGCAGCGATAGGGAGAACGGGGGACCGAAAGTCCCCCTGAAGTTCTCCATGACTAACCTCTGACTTCCGGCGTCTGCGCAGCTCTGTAGAAATGAATGGAGCGCTGGTCACGCATGCGCACAAGCGGGACCGGCGCTCCATTCATTTCTACGGAGCTGCCAACACAGACCCCGGATGTCCGAGGTTTGTGATGGAGAACTTCAGGGGACTTTCAGTCCCCCGTTCTCCCTATCGCTGCCAGTGATCATACATGTATCCCCTATCCTGTGGATAGGGGATACATGTCTTTTGCTTAATGGCAGAGCAGGGAGATACCTCCCTGCTCTGCCGTACTGTTCAGTGGCGTCCCGCTGTAGCAGCCATAGCGGCTGCTAGCGGAGCCTCCGGCCATGGTGGGGGCCCGTGCCGGCGGGCGACACGGGCCCCCTCATGCCGCGGGCCCCGTAGCAGCCGCTACTGCTGCTACGGCGGTAGTTACGCCACTGTATATATATATATATATATTAATATATATATTAGAGAATGGTCAAGTGTTGATTTCAGAACAAAAATATATATATATATTATGGCCTTACAACCAGGAAACCCAGCCAGTTAGAAATAATATCAGCATATTACGATATCTACCAATAAGGTTACCGGCAACGAACGTTATACTGCAAGTAGGATATAGAGAGATTTAGAAAGAGTGAATGAGTAACTGGCAATAATCAATCAGACCCAGAATGGTCTGCTGACTCCTCTGCATATCCCGTTAACCAAACATATCATATGGGAGGTAAATATAGAATATAGGTCACCTATACATACCATGATGGCCAAATAATAATGAAAGAATAGAATTATCATTAGCAATCTATCAGAACGAACATATTAGAGTGGCTAGTTAGATGGAAACAAATGAAATGGCGCAATCCCAATGAGTAAGAAGATCGAGTACGAGTACGGATTTGAGATCCGGACAATCCACTCGTAAAGAGATCACCGATAAAGAGTTGAATTGCCCGGTATCAATGGTGAATGACTTAAAGAGGCTCTGTCACCAGATTTTGCAACCCCTATCTGCTATTGCAGCAGATCGGCGCTGCAATGTAGATTGCAGTAACGTTTTTCTTTTTAAAAAACGAGCATTTTTGGCCAAGTTATGACCATTTTTGTATTTATGCAAATGAGGCTTGCAAAAGTACAACTGGGCGTGTTGAAAAGTAAAAGTACAACTGGGCGTATATTATGTGCGTACATCGGGGCGTTTTTACTTCTTTTACTAGCTGGGCGTTCTAACGAGAAGTATCATCCACTTCTCTTCAGAACGCCCAGCTTCTGGCAGTGCAGACACAGCCGTGTTCTCGAGAGATCACGCTGTGACGTGACTCACAGGTCCTGCATCGTGTCAGACGAGCGAGGACACATCGGCACCAGAGGCTACAGTTGATTCTGCAGCAGCATCAGCGTTTGCAGGTAAGTCGATGTAGCTACTTACCTGCAAACGCTGATGCTGCTGCAGAATCAACTGTAGCCTCTGGTGCCGATGTGTCCTCGCTCGTCTGACACGATGCAGGACCTGTGAGTGACGTCACAGCGTGATCTCTCGAGAACACGGCTGTGTCTGCACTGCCAGAAGCTGGGCGTTCTAAAGAGAAGTGGATGATACTTCTCGTCAGAACGCCCAGCTAGTAAAAGTAGTAAACACGCCCCGATGTACGCACATAATAGACGCCCAGTTGTACTTTTACTTTTCAACACGCCCAGTTGTACTTTTGCAAGCCTCATTTGCATAAATACAAAAATGGTCATAACTTGGCCAAAAATGCTCATTTTTTAAAAAGAAAAACGTTACTGTAATCTACATTGCAGCGCTTATCTGCTGCAATAGCAGATAGGGGTTGCAAAATCTGGTGACAGAGCCTCTTTAATTGGCTAAATGTAAGTTGGCCACAAGGATCAATCAAGTCAATCAAACGGTTCAAAGGGAGGTCACAGGTGGTTTTAAGTAGGGATCTTAGAAAGCAAAAAGCAAGGATCCCGATGAAGGTTAAGAAAATGCGCTGCCACTGATTTTATAACCTTATCCTCAGCATGGTCTTGACGAGCAAGGGAAATTGATCGCCAGTTAAAATCCCCTAGGGGGACTGATACAAAATTTAAGATAAAGTTTAATCAAGTTTTCAGTAATAAAAAAAAAGAAAAAAAAGAACGGTATTGCCGCATCCGTAAAAGTCAGAACGATTACAATATAACATTATATACGCACCGTAAAAAAAACAAATAAAGACACCAAACTCGCAGTTTTTTGGTCAACTTAGATCTAAAAAAAAATTAATAAAGAGTTGTATCTACGAAAAAATGGTACCAATAAAAACTGCAGCTCGTCCTGCAAAAAATAATCCCTCACACCCCTCCGACTAAAAAATACAAAAGTTACGGCTCTCAGAATGTTGTGAAATAAACAATTTTTTTTTAACAAATAGTTTTTTTCTTTGTAAAAGTAGTAAAATATAAAAAACCTACATAAATTTATCACCGTAAATCGTACTGAGCTGCAAACTAAAGTTAAGTTGTCGTTTTTACCGCACGGTGAAAGCTGTAAAAACAAAACCCAAAAACAACGATGGAATCACATATTTTTCCAATTTCACCCCACAAAGATTTTCAATACATGGACATATGTCTGTTTTCAACCGTACGAACTATGTAACTACGTAAATAGTGATAATAGAAACGACAACTCCTCCTGCAAAAAATAATCCCTCACACCACTCCAGTTACAGAAAAATAAAAACAGATACGGCTCTTGGAAGGTGGGGAGTGAATAATTTAAATGAAAAATAAAAAAAATGGCTTTGTCCCGAAAGGGTTAAGCACTTAGAACTTTGTATGGAAACACAATATCTCCTAGAAAGCATTTGCGAGTTACATCTTTAGTCTGGTCTTGCACCTTATTTTGGGTTTTCACTGGTAGAGGGTCACACTGGAAGAGGTTGTTCCTTATGACCTTCATTTGTATTTCTCATGTTTTTAGCGGTGTTTTAAAAGTGTATTGTTTGTAGGTGTGTGTATATAATACGTATATATATATTAGTCTTTCTCAATGAATTAAAATATCATCAAAAAGTTAATTTATTTCAGTAATTCAATTCAAAAAGTGAAAGTCATATATTATATAGATTCATTACACACAGAGTGATATATTTCCAGCATTTTTTACTTTTGATATTGATGATTATGGCTAACAGTTAATGAAAACCCAAACTTTAGTGTCTCAGAAAATTTGAATATTATATAAGCCCAATTTTAAAAATTATTTTTAATACGGAAATGTAGGCCTACTGAAAAGTATGTACAGTATATGGAGGCGATCAGCATGTGGCACTGCGAGTTTGCTGGCCAATCAAGCACAGTGATACTGTGGTTATTAAACCAGGTTATATAAAGTCCAGAGTCAGCGCAGACGTCTACCAGGAAATTTTAGAGCACTTCATGCTTCCCTCTGCTGACCAGCTTTATGGAGATGCTGATGTCATTTTCCAGCAGGACTTGACACCTGCCCACACTGCCAAAAGTACCAATACCTGGTTTAACAACCACAGTATCACTGTGCTTAATTGGCCAGAAAACTCGCCTGACCTAAACCCCATAGAGAATCTATGGGGTATTGTCAAGAGGAAGATGAGACACCAGACCCAACAATGCAGACGAGCTGAAGGCCGCTATTAAAGCAACCTGGGCTTCCATAACACCTCAGCAGTGACACATGCTGATCGCCTCCATGCCACGCCGCATTGATGCAGTAATTCATGCAAAAGGAGCCCCGACCAAGTTTCGAGTGCATATACTGTACATACTTTTCAGTAGGTCAACATTTCGGTATTAAAAATCATTTTTGAAATTGGGCTTACATAATATTCTAATTTTCTGAGACACAAAATTTTGGGTTTTTATTAACTATTAGCCATAATCATCAACATTAACCCCTTAATGACCGGGCCATTTTGCACGTTAATGACCAAGGATTATTTTTTGTTTTTTCACGGTCGCATTCCAAGAGTCGTAACTCTTTTTTTATTCCGTCTACATAGCCGTATAAGGGCTTGTTTTTTGCGGGACGAGTTGTATTTTGTAATTGTACCATTTTTAGATGCTTATATAATATTGATTAACTTTTATTAACTTTATTTTAGAAGAGAATTGAAAATAAGCAGCTATTCCAGCATTAATTTTCACGTTATAAATTTACGCCGTTTACTATGCAGCATAAATAACATGTTAACTTTATTCTATGGGTCGGCACGATTACGGGGATACCAAATATGTAAAGGTTTTATATGTTTTTCTACGTTTGCACAATAAAAACCCTTTTAGAAAAAAATTACTTGTTTTTGCATCGCCGCATTCCAAGAGGCGTAACGTTTTTATTTTTCCGTCGATGTGGCCGTACGTGGGCTTTATTTTTGCGGGACAATGTGTAGTTTACATTAGTACTATTTTGGGGTACATATGACTTATAGATTAACTTTTATTTTATTTTTTATGGGGGGAATGGGAGAAAAGAGAGAATTTTGACGTTGTTTTTTACGTTTTCTTTGGACGCCATTCATCCGGCGGTTTAATTAATATGTTCATTTTATTGGTCAAGTTGTTACGATCGCGGGGATACCATATATGTGTATGTGTGATTTGTTTTGACCGTTTTACTAAATAAAACCACTTTTTGGGCCAAAAAAGTAGTTTTATTTGACTTTAACTGTAATTATTTATTTATTTTTTTCACAAACTTTATTTAACTGTTTTACTTTTTTTTTTTTAGTCCCACCAGGGGACTTCACTATGCGATGTGCCGATCGCATATATAATGCTTTGGTATACTTCGTATACCAAAGCATTATTGCCTGTCAGTGTAAAACTGACAGGCAACCTGTTAGGTCATGCCTCCGGCATCGCCTAAAAGGCAGATGCTGAAGGCAGACCTGGGGGTCTTTGTTAGACCCCCGGCTGTCATGGAAACCCGACGGCGATCCGCGATTTGTTTGCGGGGGCGCCGATCGGGTGACAGAGGGAGCTCCCCCCTCTGTCAAACACATTAAATGCCGCTGTCACTATTGACAGCGGCATTTAATGGGTTAAACTGCCGGAATCGGCGCACGCTTCGATTCCGGCAGTTGCAGCAGGAGCCAGGCTGTGTATAACAGCCGTGCTCCTGCCGCTGATCGCGTGGGTACAGTCTCAGTACCCGCGCCATCACAGGACGGATATATCCGTCCTCCTGCGCGAACTAGCAGCTGCTGAGGACGGATATATCCGTCCTTCGGCGTTAAGGAGTTAAAAGAAAAAAATTCAGGAAATAGATCACTCTGTGTGTAATGGATCTATATATGAGTTTCACTTTTTGAATTGAATTACAGAAATAAATTAACTACTTGATGGCAGATGGGCTCACACAATTTGGTCAAAATGTGGACTAAGAACCTCCCTATTGTAAGTAGATTTAGCAGTTATGAATATTTATTTATATTTAGTGGCTCAGGTGACATTGGTGTTCACAGTGTGCAGTCGCCATATTCTTTTAGCTATATATATATATATATATATATATATATATATATATATATATATATATATATATATATAGGGGAGGAAAAAAAGCAGTACTGCATGACTGTATAGGTTGGTGCTATGCGAAACTGACCTTAATCCAAAACAGTCCTATAGACATGTGAAGAAATGATCGCAGCACTCCAATAGGTTGATGTCAAACAAAAATGTGGTTTATTGTTCCATGTTTCAAAGGATAAGCAACGTTTCAGTCCTCTCACAGGACCTTTTTCAAGCTGAAGTGACATATGCAAAGCAGGGTTTTTATACCCATGTGCAAACAAAGCATAATCAACAGTGATTAACATACAAACATATAAAAAAGGACAACATTTGGCTAATACAAATGTAAAAAAGTGCACAGCACCATATAACAATATACAAACAGTTATTGCATAAAGTGTATATAAAAATTCTGTGTTACAAAACAGTGTATTTAATCCATTACACTAACATTGAACAAGTATATGTATTAGTGAAGGGGAGGAGTTACGAGCAGCTCACCAGTCGCCTAGCCTCAGACCAAATCGTGCAAGTGCTGTTTCAATTAAAATCCACAATCCTCCAGCGTCTGCAATAGTCAACAGAGCATGCACTAACAACACGTTGTGCAAAGAAGGGCAAACATCCAATCAGCGGACGGCGACCCAGGTTGCCATGACAAAAATCTACAGCAGCCCATCACAAACAAGTTCGTCCCGTAGTGAGAGTTCCGAATCCTCAGCTCTTGACATCACTCAAACAACGTATGAATTGTAAGTAAAATGTATTTTTTCAAGGGAAAATGCCAAAGTCAACCGCACCACGGATTCCCATACAGTCTCCCACACTGGTACTAGCGAGGCCTTAAAGAGGCTCTGTCACCAGATTATCAAATCCCTATCTCCTATTGCATGTGATCGGCGATGCAATGTAGATAACAGTAACGTTTAGTTTTTTTTAAAAACTATCATTTTTGGCTAAGTTATGAGCAATTTTATATTTATGCAAATGAGCCCTTCTAATGGACAACTGGGCGTGTTTTCTCTTATTTCCAACTGGGCGTGTATTGTGTTTTTAGCAACTGGGCGTGTTTACTTCTTTCACTGCACAATCACACTGTGCTGTGGATCATGCTGGGCTGGAACAATGAGAAGTGTAGGACACTGATTAGTCACTGATTGGTCAGCCTCATACACTCCTCTGTACAACACCCAGTTGGTAAAAAGTAAAAACACGCCCAGTTGTCCATTGAGAAACTCATTAGCATAAATCTAAACTAGCTCATAACTTGCTCAAAAATGATCGTTTTTCAAAATAAAAACCACTGCTGTTATCTACATTACAGCGCCGATCAGATTATGTAGGAGACAGGGCACTTATAACCTGGGGACAGAGCCTCTTAAAGCTGTGTAACATCTGCGATCTGACGAGAGCAGGCACATTCAGCTTAGAATGGTCATTGACATTATATGTCTCACCTGGTACTTAAATCTACTTTACTCCATAGTATCAAAAAGAACTTTAGCAGACCGGGTCATTATCTATTTTAAAAAAAAGGGGATATCCACAACGAGTCATCACTAAACAGAAAAACAGGGTACAACAATTTTCTCGAGAACAGGCACTGTGCAAACATCGTAAAAAACAGGATTTAGATAGAATGCCTTTTGTTTCTACCTACAATGATTTAAGTCACGAGATAGGGAATATCAATAGACACCATTGGCCATTAGTGAGGGATGGCCACAGTGATATTAAACAATTCAACATTTGTCCCCTTATGTTGTATAGATGTCCCACAAATTTAAAGGATAGAATGATGAAATCGGACATTATAAGTAACACTGGTTCTTGGTGATAACCATATTTGAAACCACGTAAAATGGGGTGTTTTCCGTGTTTGCGTTGCATTAGTTGTGCATTGATGGTAAAAGGCAGTCATTTCATACATCCAGACAGCGGTCATAGCTTTAAAATTAAGCATTTTTTGACATGTAGTTCTGATTGGGTTGTATATGTAATCTGGTGTCCGTGTAAATTTCTGTATGTTCGAGAAACAATGTGTGACATGAAGACACGCCTCAATAATCATAGGTATACCATTCGCAAGGAAATGAAAGATCTACCAGTGTCCAAACACTTTTTTGATAAGGGACACGGTGAACGTGACCTTCGTTTCATGATTATTGACCACATACCGGCATGGAAACGTGGGGGTGATAGGCTCACTGTTCTAAAAAAGCGTGAATTAGAGTGGATTTACAAACTTAACACATTGAGACCTAATGGACTCAATGTTGACTTTCAAGTGTCAAGAGTGATGTCCAGTTAATCTTATGGGATATTACACTTGGGAATTGTTCTGCTTAAGTGGGGGTTTTGCCTTATTTCCTCTATTATTTATCTGCCAATTTTTGATGAAGTGTAATGGTGACATGATAAAAGTCATTTTTTTAATTGCTCTTTACTTTTTTTCCCTTTTAGAATTGAAATATCGTATGGGGACGAGCCACACACCGTCGATGAACAACAGACTCCGTACAATAAATTGTGGTGCAAGCTATATATATATATATTGATATTTTTTCTTCCTCTACTGTCTGTTAAATCTCAATAGTCAACATTTATCGCCCATATTACTATAGATTATACGAATGTTATGTTCTAGGGATTTGCCTACTCCAATCAAATACTCTTTAAACTCCTATTGCTTTTTGGTGCGAATATAACAGACCGTTATGTCTATAATGGATAGCCACTACACGAAGGTGTGGGTGACAGACCATATTAGACATGGAGCTTGTCTGATACACTACATTGTAGATGTTGGTGTCCAGATAATGACCCGGTCTGCTAAAGTTCTTTTTGATACTATGGAGTAAAGTAGATTTAAGTACCAAGTGAGACATATAATGTCAATGACCATTCTAAGCTGAATGTGCCTGCTGTCGTCAGATCTCAGACGTTACACAGCTTAAGGCCTCGCTAGTACCAGTGTGGGAGACTGCCTGGGAATCCGTGGTGTGGTTGACTTTGGCATTTCCCCTTGAAAAAATACATTTTACTTACATTTCATATGTTGCTTGAGTGATGTCAAGAGCTGAGGATTCGTAACTCTCACTACAGGACGAACTTGTTTCTGATTGGCTGCTGTAGACTTTTGTCATGGCAACCTGGGACACCGTCCACTGATTGGTTGGCCTTCTTTGAACAACGTGTTGTTAGTGCATGCTCTGTTGACTATTGCAGACACTGGAGGATTGTGGATTTTAATTCAAACAGCACTTGCACGATTAGGTCTGAGGCTCTGCGACTGGTGAACGGGTCGTAACTCCTCCCCTTCACTTATACATATACTTGTTCAATGTTAGTGTAATGGATTAAATACACTGTTTTGTAACACAGAATTTTTATATACACTTTATGCAATAACTGCTTGTACATTGTTATATGGTGCTGTGCACTTTTTTACATTTGAATCAGCCAAATGTTGGCCTTTTTTATATGTTTGTATGTTAATCACTGTTGATTATGCTTTGTTTGCACATGGGTATAAAAACCCTGGTTTGCACATGTCACTTCAGCTTGAAAAAGGTCCTGTGAGAGGACTGAAACGTAGCTTATCCTTTGAAACATGGAACAATAAACCACATTTTAGTTTGACATCAACCTATTGGAGTGCTGCGATCATTTATTCACACAGATATATATATATATATATATATATACATACATATATATATATATATTTATAAAGTATGATCATGTTGTCTCCTAGGAATACATGCCTAAAAAAATGATTATTTTGATGGCACCCCATTAGGATGTTATTTAGGCTATATTCTGTTATCAGTTTCAAACACTCCATAATCAGTAATATACACTCCTCAACATTGTAATTGCAACACTACGAAGGGCAAGCTGTAAGGTTAGGCAAATCGAGGAAGTAGCAGGTGTCGCTAAGATCTGCAAATTATCAAATTTTCAAGGACACAGTTCCAAACTGTGGCATGTGGGAGGGGCATAAAAGCCAGATTAAAAGCAAAGTTTTTAGCCAAATGAAATCTCAAAAATAGAATCAAGTAGCGTGGGATGATTGTGCGATGCCACCTGTTCGTCAATGTGCCAGTTATCGACACTTGATTTATCTCTCTGGTAGATCGCTACGCGCTTAGGCGACTTATCAGCACTGTTCAACGTTGCATATCCCGGAGGTAGGGAGAACAGCAACAAATGGGAATGACAGCAAGAGGTGCTCTGAAATGAACCTCTGCACGGACGGATCGTCTGATTGGAAAAATGGCACGTAATGATCCATTCTGTATTGCAAGTGAAATTGAACATCACATCCCAAGCCTAGGGCGGCAACCAGTGTCGATACAAACCATCACTGGGCTACGAGCTAGACGTTCAGCTACAGGTGTTCCATTGACCACACGCCACCACTCTAAAAGGCTATCATGGTGCACAGCAAGACAGCAATGGATGCTGGAATGGAGGTCTATCCTCTTCAGAAAAGAGTCCCGCTTTTGTCTCGGATGCAATGATAGCCGGAGTCCACGTGGGCAACGCCATGAAGAGGCCTTCACAAGGTAGCGTCCCCCCAGGTTTATGTTGTAGGTTGGCATAATGTACGGTAGCCGAACCCTACTAGTCTTCATTTGAGGTACACTAACAGCTCGGCGGTACATTGATTTGGTCGTGGAACCAGTGGTATGGAAATTTCTTCAAAGTGTCCTAGAAGCTGCTTTTCAACAGGACAATGCCGTGCCGCATGTAGCTCATGCTACTATGAGCAGCCTGCATGGTCTAAATGTGCTACCATGGCCTTCAGCGTCTCTGGACTTGTCTTCCATCGAGCACATCTGGGACGTCATTGGTCGGAAATTGCAAAGGGAACTGCCAGCAGCCAATCTTGATGATTTGGGTGCCCAAGTGCATTCAGCGTGCCATAACATTACTCAGACAACCATTAACCCCTTAATACTAAAGGTATTTTAAACCTTAATGACCAAGCAATTTTTTAAGTTTTTTCTTTATCGTATTCAAAGAGCTACAACTTTTTTTTTTTTTTTTTGTCGATATAGCTGAACAAGGACTTGTTTTTTTCGGGGCAAGTTGTATTTTTTAATAGCACCATTTTGGGATACTTATAATTTATTTTTTCACTTTTCTAAACTTTTTTGTTGAGGTAATAGGAAAAAAAACCTGAAATATCACCAGTTTTTTTTGTGTCTTAAATTTACGCCATTTACCATGTGGTATAAATAACATAATAACTTTATTCAGCGGGTCGATACGATTGCAGCGATACCAAATATATCTAGTATTACTACTTTTACAGGAGTAAAAACTATTTTTTTTCATAATTATTTGTTTTTGTGTCGCCATATTCGAAGAGCTTTTTTTTTTGCGGGACTAGTAGATTTTATTGGTATTATTTTAGAGTGCATGCGACTTTTTGATCACTTTTTATTAATTTTTTTTGAAGGCAGGATAAAAAGAAAACAGCAATTCTGGCATTGTTTTTTATTTCATTTTTTTACAGCGTTCACCGAGCGGGTTAAATAATGCAATAGTTTTATAGTTGGGGTCATTACGGATGCGGCGATACCAAATATATGTCAATTTTTTTTCATAATAAAGTATTTTGTAAGGGGAAAAAGTGGGTTTTTAATTCTGTTTACTTTGGATTTTTATTTATTTATTACAAACTTTATTATACTTTTTTTTTAACTTTTGTTTAGTCCCATTAGGGGACTTTACTATGCGATCTTTTGATCGCTTTTATAATGCACTGCAATACTGTATTGCAGTGTATTATGCCTGTCAGTGTAAAACTGACAGGCATCTGATAGGCCATCCCTCTGGCATGGCCTAACAGGCATTTACTAAGTGCAGACCTGGGGACCTTTGTTAGGACCCCAGGCTTTCCATTTTTTTATCATTTGCATGTCATTAACATGTCTATCCATTCCGTTATTTCCACCATTACAAAACTTTTCCTTATTGGTGTTGCAATTTCAATGTTGAGGAGTGTAGTAAGGTTTTCTGCTTTTATCAAGGATAAAAAAGGAAAATGTTCATATTTATTTTTTAGTATTGCTGTACTGGCTCTTTAAGGCTAAGTCACGCCTATGACGTCATAAAACACCTATAATGTCATAGACGGAGTGATGTAATAGCAAGGGGCTGGCCTTAAAGGGGCAGTGTTTATAGTATTGCAGTACTGGCTCTTTAAGGCTAAGTCATGCATATGACGTAAAAAAACATTTATGACATCATAGGTGGAATGACGTCATCACACCTATGATGTCATCAAGCCAAAAAAGTGCAGTCAAAGCCAGGAGCTGGCCTTAAACGGGCAGAGTTTGCAGTATTGCTCTAGTGGCTCTTTAAAAATAAACCACACCTATGACATCATAAAATACCTATGACGTCATAGGTGGAGTGACGTCATCATGCCGAAAAAGTGACCTCATAGCCAGAGGCTGGCCTTAAAAGGGCAGTGTTTGCAGTACTGCTGTACTGGCTCTTTAAGGCCAAGTCACGCCTGTGACGTCATCAAAGCACCTATGCCATCATAGGTGGAGTGAAGTCATCACACCTATGATGTCATCACGCCAAAAAGGTGTTCATATTTATCACAACAAAAAATGAGTTATACTCAATCTAGCTGTTTCTCCATTGCTTAAAACCAAACACTTATGGACTGTGGAATAGATCATGTTCCCTGCTTTAACAAGAGCATAATGTGTATTGATTGCTAGAAAACTGTAATTCAGCAGCATACATACATGTGCATAAGAAAATAGCAAATAGTTTATAGGTGAACTTTTTGACAGGCATATTAAAGGAATCCAAGCAAATGAGAGCTTGCCAAGAAAAAAAACATACAGAAAACGTTAGCTCATGCTGTTCAGGAATTATAGCACATTAAATCCATACAGGCAGTGAGAATGTTATATGTTAAACAATTAAATTATAATAATGTTATTACGTTATTGAAGATTGACAAACAAGATGAATTTTGAAGCATTCTAGCAAGGAAATAAAAGACAATGAGCACAATACAGACCCATTAAAAATTGTGGCACATGTTCTATCACAATGTTAGGCAGAGCGCACAAAGCAGGCTAGATGAAGGCAGACCATAGACAGCTAAAGGGTCTTCTGTCACTTTTATACACTTCATCATAAAAAGCATATTCTACCTAGAAGTACAAGCCCATGGAGGGTAGACTTACTAACACTAAAAATAAACTATGTACTAAGTAAAATATACGAATATGCTTGCCACTGAACAGCTGTATTGAGCATACCTGTGTGCTTCCTTTTCCTAATTAATACAATAGAATTAACTTTTTTTTTTTAAATAGAATCATATCTCTCCTAAAGAAAATGTGTATAATGTGTAACAAAATTAACACACTAAAGTATTTTAATCTCTAAAACCAAATCCTATTGATCCAATTATTAGATACAAAATCCATTGATAAATATTTTGGTGGTCATTAAAATGCTTATACAGTGTATTTTGCATTACATAGTTAGTAATGATAATGGCAAAATAATATAACTGCAAAAAATGTGTCACTGCATTTTTAAGATTAACAAAGCTTACATTTTTCATTATCTAGTGACTTTATTTGACTTACCAAAGACAAGACTGTTACTACTAAACAAAACCATCTACATGTAATATTTAGTATGCAGATGTTATAATTATTTTACACAAAAAACAACTGATGCCATTTTAAACGTCTGTAGAAGGATTATATGGGGACAATTATTTTGGAAATGGTTCAACATAGTTATTTTTTTTCCAAGAAGCCTTTTTTTTCTATTGCTATTGACTTGATAATTGGTTTAGAGAATAATGCTTATTGCTGGCCATTCAGTTATCCTACTGGATGCAATGCATAATATTAGCACATACTACTTATTCCGGTAATATGCTATGGAACAGAAGATTAGACGTCAGGCTGGAAGATTTACTAATAAAGAGGTTGATGTTCAGAAGTTACCTACTTTACAAAGATCAAGGTTCTGATGGCTTGCAATCTGACCCACGCTGTGCGTTGTCTGCCCTACTCCAGCCAATCACTTTGCTTCCTTAGAGCAGCGTAAGAGCAAATGCAAGAAACCGATACAGACATTCAAAGCATCATGGGTAAGGGTCAGGGGTGAAGGAATGCTCAAGCAGCTGCAAGGAAAAAGCAAGCATTCTAGAAAGGTTTGGTTAATTTCTGCACATTTTTAGTAATTCAACAAGTCTTAGCAATATCCGCTTCTCAAATATCGTCCCAGTGTAATTAAAAGAAAGTTTGATTCCAGGAAATAGACTCCTTTCTGGTAATATGGAGGCAATATATAGTTTAACATAATAGATGTATAAAGAATATTTAATAGGTTCAATGTCCACAAAAAAATTTCAGGAATATTTTAATGGTTATGTCCACATTTGCAACCGATACGAAAAATCTAAAATAAAAAATGTAGTAGCTTTGCAAATAGTCTAGATTTTAATAAATCCTATTGTTTTCGGTCTACAGCTTCTATACACACCCACGTGTTTCCAAGGTTACAGACTACAAACCCTGTGCGTGGTTTTTCCTAAGCTACAGGAAGTAGAAAAGGGGACAGGTCAGATGAACAGGAGTAACAAACAGGGCTTGTTTGTGATTTGTTACATCTGTAACTATGTAGACACACAGCCTGCATAGGACATGTAGACACAAAATAGTAGTAATTTTAATTTAGATGTGTGGAGAAATAAAACATGGTTGCAAAACTGTACTTACCCATTAAACTTGAGTATTTGAATCAACCACACAAAAATATATATGTTAATGATCGTGTGTGTGTGTGTACAATACACTTTTGTGTGAAATTCAAAACCTTTGAGTAAATAGGGATATTTGAAAATTGAATACTACAGGACCCTAAAAGCAACATGATAATTCTTGGAGTGATGCAGAGGGTAGTAGGAAACGGAATAGAAGCAGGAATAAAAAAAAAGCCAAAACTATATTAACAATTTCGAATGCATTGCAAGAGACAGAAAGTACACTGGCATTATTACAAAATAAAATTGGTATGTTTAATAAACCTTTATAATACAAACAAATCACACACCCACACTTTATCAAAATACAAAGACTGATTCTCAGATGGAACCTTCATACCAAGCAAATAATACAGCAAAATAGCAGACTGATGAAAACCAAAACAGCTCACACAACGAGCCAAAAGAGAAACACTATAAATTGCAAAGGAAAAAAGTTGAGACTGCAGAACAGACAGATAGCCAACCAGAGATCACCGTTAACAGCCGAAATTCCCTGTATCTCTGAGTCTGAACTTTTGCTTTGTAAAACTAGTAACCTTGGTTCAATGAGTCCTCCGTTGAATCGCTGAAAGATGACTCAGCCTCTGGATCAGGTAGTAGCCAACAGAGTTGTCTATTTCTGCTGTGTGTCTGCTTGGATTTGGAAGTCCTATATAATGAGGAGATCTGTTGAGGTGATCGTCCAAGAGTCTTCATTTTTGTTGTCAGCATATTACGCATGCTATAATGTAATGATCTGGGCTGGGACAGCCACTCATTCACTATTATGTTTTCATCATCTTCTGAATATGTATCTGTATTAAAATAAATTTTATTGATAGTTAAAAATATATATTTTTTAGTATTTTCAACTTATAAAAGAATCACATAAGAAGAATATGACAAAATACCTAGATTCTGAGGAACATTAATATAACATATATTACTAAACAAACTTCAGTAGCAACATTAGATATGTGTTCTCTAGTTCCAAATATCTCATAAGCCCTTCAGGACTGAGCCTGTTTTGGACATGTGGAGACAGCAGATTTTTTTCATATTTGACATGTTTTACTTTATGTGGTAATAACTTTGGAATGCTTTTACCTATCCAAGTGATTCTGATACTGTTTTCTCGTGACATATTGTACTGTATGTTATTAGAAACATTTGGTCAATAAATTCAGTATAAATTTGTGAAAAACACCAAAATATTGAGAAAATGTACAAAAATGAGCATTTTCTAAATTTAAATGTTTCTGCTTGTAAAAAAAATAGTAATATTACACAAAATAGTTACTAGTTAACACTTTCCATATGTCTACTTTGTTTGCATAATTTTTTGAATGTCCTTTTTTTCTAGGATGTTACAAGGCTTAAAAGTTTAGCAGCAATTTCTTATATTTTCAAAAAAACTTACAAAACCAATTTTTTTAGGGACCAATTCAGTTCTGAAGTGGCTTTAAGGGTCTTATATATTAGAAACTCCCCATAAATAACCCCATTTGAAAAACTGCACCGCACAAAGTATTCAAAACAGGAAATAGAAAGTTTCTTAACCCTTTAGACGTTTCACAGGAATTAAAGCAATGTTTACAAATTTCATTTTTTTCTGCTGAAATTCATGTGTATTACATTTTTTTCTGTACGGCTGGGTTCACACGAGCACATTAACGTCCGTAATGGACGGACGTATTTCGGGCGGAAGTCCCGGACCGAACTCAGTGCAGGGAGCCGGGCTCCTAGCATCATAGTTATGTACGATGCTAGGAGTCCCTGCCTCTCCGTGGAACTACTGTCCCATACTGTAATCATGATTACAGTACCGGACAGTTGTCCTGCAGAGAGGCAGGGACTCCTAGCATCGTACATAACTATGATGCTAGGAGCCCGGCTCCCTGCACTGAGTTCGGTCCGGGACTACCGCCCGAAATACGTCCGTCCATTACGGACGTTAATGTGCTCGTGTGAACCCAGCCTACCACAGAAGGTTTTACCCGAGAAATACAACTCAATATTTATTGCCCAGATTCTGCAGTTTTTAGAAATATCCCACATGTGGCTCTAGTGTGCTAATGCTATGAAACACTGGCTTCAGAATCAAAGAAGAACCTAGTGGATTTTTTGGCCTCCTTTTTTTGTGGTGCCAAAACAGTGGAAACCCCCCAAAGGTGAATACACCCCTCAAGGAATTTATCTAGGGGAATTGTTAGCATTTTGACCGCACAAGTTTTTTGCTAAACTTATTGGAATTAGTCTCTAAAAATGACAATCTACATTTTTTTTGTAATAATGGCGAAAAAGCACCCCAACAACTGTAATTCAACTTCTCCCGTTTACGTCAATACCCCATATGTGGTAATAAACTGCAGATTTGACACATGGCAGGGATCAGGAGGGAACACCATTTGGCTTTTGGAGCTCAAGTTTTGCTGGAATGGCTTTCGAATGCCATGTCGCATGTGGAAAGCCCCTGAGGGTCCAAAACCCTCTAGGAATTTATAGAGGGGTATAGTAGCATTTTGATCCCCAGGTTTTTTGCTGAATTTAGTGGAATTAGGCAGTGAAAAAAATGTAACTTTTTTTCTAATAAAATGGAGTTTTAGCTAAGATTTTTTCAATCTCACAATAGTTAAACGAGAAAAATCACCTCAATATTTGTAGCAATCTCTTCTGAACACGGCAATACCCCATATGTGGGAATAAACGGATGCTTAGAAGGGAAGTAGTGCTATTTGGCTTTTAGAGCTCAAATTTAGCTGAAATGGTTTTCAGGTGTCATGTCGCATTTGCAAAGCCCCTGATGGACAAAAACAGTAGAAACACCCCAAAAGTGGCCAAATTTGTGAAACTATATCCCTTAAGGAATCTATTTAGGGGTATATTGAGCATTTAGACCCCACATGCCTTTTGCAGAATTTATTAGCATTAGGCAGTGAAAATGAATATCAAAATTTTTTCCAAAGGAGAAACAGCACCAAATAATTATTAACCCCTTAAGGACGCAGCCTAGTTTTGGCCTTAAGGCTCAGAGCCCATTTTTCAAATCTGACATATTTCACTTTATGTGGTAATAACGTCGGAATGCTTAAACCTACCCAAGCGATTCTGAGATTGTTTTCTCGTGATACATTGGGCTTCATGTTCGTGGTAAAATTTGGTCGATATATTCAGTGTTTATTAGTGAAAAATTGCAAAATGTAGAGAAAATTTTGCAAAAATAGCATTTTTCAGAATTTAAATGCATCTGCTTGTAAAACAGACGGTTATACCACCCAAAATAGTCACTAGTTCACATTTCCCATATGTCTACTTTGGATTGGCATAGTTTTTTGAACATTCTTTTATTTTTCTTGGACGTTACAAGGCTTAGAACATAAACAGCAATTTCTCATATTTTTAAGAAAATTTCAAAAGCCTTTTTTTTAAGGTACCTTTTCAGTTCTGAAGTGGCTTTTGAGGGGCCTATGTATTAGAAACCATGATAAAACACCCCATTTTAAAAACTAGACCCCTCAAAGTATTCAAAACAGCATTTAGAAAGTTTTTTAACCCTTCAGCCATTTCACAGGCATTAAAGCAATGTGGAGGTGAAATTTGCAAATGTCATTTTTCTTGCTGAATTTCAATTTTATTCATTTTATTTTCTGTAACAAAGAAGGTTTTACCAGAGAAACACTACTAAATATGTATTGTCCAGATTCTGCAGTTTTTAGAAATGTCCCACATGTGGCTCTACTGCGCTCGTAGAATAAAAAACAAGCCCTAGAAGCAAAGAAGCACCTAGTGCATTTTGAGTCCTCTTTTTTATTAGAATATATTTTAGGCAGCATGCCAGGTTTGAAGAGGTGTTGAGGTGCCAAAACAGTAGGAATCCCCCAATAGTGACCCCATTTTGGAAACTACACCCCTCAAGGAATTCATTTATGGTTGTTGTTACCATTTTGACCACACAGTTTTTTCACAGCACGTATTTGAATTGGGCTGTGAAATGAAAAAAATGTCATTTTTTCCAATAAAATGTCATTTGTGATCAAAATTTCTTATTTTCACAGGGAACAAAATACCCCATTTTGTTGCCCAATTTGTCCTTAGTGTTGCAATACCCCATTTGTGGTGATAAACTGCCGTTTGGACTCATGGGAGGGCTCAGAAGGAAAGGAGCGCTGTGTGTTCTTTGGAGTACAGATTTTGCTGGATTGGTTTTCGGGTGCCATGTCGCATTTGCAGAGCCTCAGAGGTATCAAAGCAATGGAAACCCGCCAGAAGTGACCCCATTTTGGAAACTACACCCCTCAAGGAATTCATTTATGGTTGTTGTTAGCATTTTGACAGCACAGTTTTTTCACAACACCTATTTCAATTGGGCTGTGACATTAAAATTTTTTTTTTCCAATAAGATGTCATTTTTTATGATCATTTTTTATTTTCACAGGGAACAAAATACTCCATTTCGTTGCCCAATTTGTCCTTAGTGTGGCAATACTGCATTTGTGGTGATAAACTGCCGTTTGGGCTCATGGGAGGCCTCAGAAGGAAAGAAGCTCTGTGTGTTCTTTGGAGTGCAGATTTTGCTGGTTTGGTTTTCGGGTGCCATGTCACATTTGCAGAGCCCCAGAGGTGTCAAAGCAATGGAAACCCACCAGAACTGACCCCATTTTGGAAACTACACCCCTCAAGGAATTCATTTATGGATAATGTGACCATTTAGACGCAATAGTTTCTTCACAGAACTTATTTGAATTGGGCTGGGAATGAAAAAAATATATATTTTTTCCAATAATATGTCATTTTAGCTCAAAAATTCTTATTTTCACAAGAAATAAAATACTCAATTTTGTTGCCCAATTTATCCTGAGTGCGGCAATACCGCATTTGTGGTGATAAACTGCTGTTTGGGCCCATGGGAGGGCTCAAAAGCAAAGGAGCGCTATTTGTTCTTTGGAGTCCAGATTTTGCTGGATTGGTTTTCGGGTGCCATGTCAGATTTGCAGAGCCCCAGAGGTATCAAAGCAATAGAAACCAACCACAAATGACCCCATTTTGGAAACTACACCCCTCAAGGAATTCATTTATGGGTGTTGTGACCATTTTGACCCCATAGTTTTTTCACAGAACTTATTTGAATTGGGCTGGGAATGAAAACAAAATTATTTTTTTCAAATAATATGTCGTTTTGGCTGAAAATTTCTTATTTTCACAAGAAACAAAATACCCCATTCTGTTGCGCAATTTGTTCTGAGTGCAGCAATACCCCACTTGTGGTGATAAACTGCCGTTTTGGCCCATGGGAGGGCTCAGAAGGAAAGGACCACCATTTGGCCTACTGGGGATTTTCGAGTACGAAGTCATGTATGCAGAAGCACCTGAGGTACCAGTACAGTTGAAACCCGCAAGAAGTGACCCCGTTTTAAAAACGACACCCTTAAGGCATTCATCTAGAGGTGTAGTGAGCATTTTGACCGGAGACCTACACCCCATAAACTGTAATGTGGGTTCTCCTGGGTACGGCAATACCCTACATGTGGTTGTTAGCTGCCTGGGCACACAGCAGGGCTCAGAGGGGAAAGACGAGGGGGATAAGCTGTGCGGGGGGCGTCAGGGTAAGTAAAATTGGGGTAAATTATAAACCAAGGGATGTATGATAAATTTTAAAACACTCTTTCATACAGAGCTCTGGTTATTCGGGACACGTGTCACATTGGTATATTGTGTCATCCCTTATCCCCCTCTTATAGCAGACTTTGCACCTCTTTTGACTTTTTCCCTTCTTGCCAGTTTGGGGAACTTCTCCTGGAAAGTGTTGCCGCCCTGGTACGATGCGTGTGGCCCCGCTTCCAGAAGTACTGGGTGCCCCCCCTTCTTGGTCCCTAAAGATTAGGTTCTTGATAATCACCTCTTGAAATTCCAGTAAAGTTCCTGTCTGGCTTGCACATCGACATATCACGTACGCATTGTACAAAGCCATCTGTATGATGTGCACGGCCAGCTTCTTATACCACACTGCATGGCGCTGTAGGGCTTCAGGATTTGATCTGACAAGTCCACCTCTCCCATGTACCTATTGTAGTCCAGGATGCAGTCTGGTTTGGGGGTGGCCTTTCCTTCATATATCCAAATTTGTAGGTATACCCTGATGCACTTTCGCAGCTTATATATCTTCACGCCATACCTTGCCCTCTTACACGGCAGGTACTCGCGGAACTGAACCCTCCCTTTAAAATGTACCAGGGACTCATCAATAGAAATACACGTCTCGGGGGTGAATGCTTGGGAAAACCGGGCACTGAAACGGTCTAATAGGGGTCTCCGTTTATACAAACGGTCAAAACTGGGGTCATCACAGGGTGGGCACGGCTCATTATCAGTATAATGTAAGAAGCGAAGTATTGCCTCATTTATTTATTTTTTTAGGTTCCAGTTCAGATCTGAAGTTGCTTTGAGGGGCCTATATATTAGAAACCCCTATCAAACACCCCATTTTAGAAACTAGACCCCTCAAAGTATTCACAACAGCATGTAGAAAGTTTATGAACCCTTTAGGTGTTTCACAGAAATTTAGAGCAAAGTAGGTGTGAAATTTACATTTTTTTTTGTCAGAAAATCCTCTTTATACCATTTTTTTTACAACACAAAAGGATTTATCAGAGAAACGCAACTTAATACGTATTGCCCAGATTCTGCAGTTTTGAGAAATATCCCACATGTGGCCCTAGTGCGATAATGGACTGAAGCGCCGGCCTCCGAAGCAAAGGAGCACCCAGTGGATTATGAGACCTCTTTTTTTATTAGGCACCATGTCCGGTTTGAAGAGGTCTTGTGGCGCCAAAACATTGGAAACCAAGCAAAAGTGACCTCATTTTGGACACTAAACCCCTTGAGGAATCCATTGCAGTTTTCTTGGGGTGCATGCGGCTTTTTGATCAGTTTTTATTCTATTTTTAGGTGGCGTGGTGACTAAAAAACAGCAATTCTACTATTGTTTTTTTATTCTATTTTTTTTACAGCGTTCACCGTGCGCTATAAATGACATATTCACTTTATTCTGCGGGGCGATACGATTACGGCGATACCAGATATTTATTGTTTTTTTTTATGTCTTATGGCGTTTGCACAATAAAATACGTTTTGTAATAAATCACTCACTTTTGGTGTTACCTTATTCTAAGAGCCAGAAATTTGTATTTTTCCATCAATAAAGCCGTGCGAGGACTTATTTTTTGCGTAACGAACTGTAGTTTCCATCAATACCATTTTTAGGTACATGCGACTTTTTGATCTCTTTTTATTCCATTTTTTGCGAGGTGAAGTGACCAAACAATTGTGATTCTGGGACGGTTTATTATTATTTTCTTTTACGGCGTTCACCGCGCGGGATAAATAACGAAATAATTTTGTAGTTCAGGCCGTTACGGACGCGGCGATACCAATTATGTATAGTTTATTTATATATTTTTATTAATAATAAATGACTGATAAGGGAAAAAGGGGGATTTTTACTTTTAATACTTTTAAATCTTTTATTTTCTTATTTTTACACATCTTTTTTTTCACCTTTTTTACTTTGTCCCACTAGGGGACTTGAGGGCAGGAGGCCCTGATCGCTATTCGAATACACTGCACTACATGTACATGCATAGTGCAGTGTATTAGAACGGTCAGCTACTCACTGACAGCAAGCATAGTGGGTCCTGACGTTGTCAGGACCCACTAGGCTTCAGTCTATGGCATAGCCGGACGCCATTGTTTGGTGTCCGGTTATCATAGTCACCATCGCCGGCCGCTATCGTGTAGCAGGCCGGCGATGGCAGCTTAACCCCTAAAAAGCCGCGATCTCTATAGAACGCGGCTTTTAAGGGGTTAATCAGCGGGGACACAGCGATCGGTCCCCGCTGTAGGAGCTGTGACAGCTGCTGAACAAGACAGCAGCTGTCACAGCTCCTGTATGTGTCGGGAGGACGGCCGAAACGGCCGTTACTCCCGAGACGTACTATTCCGTCATGGAGCGCGAACAGGGCGCTTTCCATGACGTAATAGTACGTCACTGAGCGTTAAGGGGTTAAAGCAATTTCTCCAAAGTACGGCAATACCCCGTGTGGTATAAACGGCTGTTTGGACACACGGCAGGGCTCAGAAAGCCAGGAGCGCTATTTGGGAGGTAGATTTTGCTGGATTGGTTTCTGGGCGCCATGTCGCATTTGCAAAACCACTGAGGTACCAGAGTACAGAGGAAGCCCCCAAGAAGTGACCCCATTTTGGAAACTACACCCTCAATATATAATTTGCCTGGACACAGGGTTCAGAAGTAAAGAGCAAAATGAACATTTGAGGCGTATTTTGGTGATTTTCTCAGCACAGGCCCACAATTGCAGGGCTCTGAGGTCAAGTAGTGACCCCCATTTGGGAAACTACACCCTTAAGGAATTTTATGGGGTGTAGTGAGAATTTTGTCCCCACAGGGGCTGAGCCATTTAATGCTTTTTCATTTCCATTTTTCACTCCCCGCCTTCCAAGAGCCATAACGTTTTTTATTTTTCCATCAATAGAGTGGTCTGAGGGCTTATTTTGTGCAGGAGGAGTTGTAGTTTCTGATGGCACCATTTAAAGTACCATATAATGTGCTGGGAAACGTAATTTTTTTTATTTATGGGCTGAAATTAGAAAAACGGATTCCTCCATTGTATTTTGGGTTTGTTTTTTACGGCTTTCACCGTGTGGTAGAAAACTTACAATTTATTCTGTGGCTCAATACGATTAAGGTATTACCAAATTTATATAGTTTCTTTTATATTTTACTACTTTTACAAAGAAAAAACTACATTCGGAGAGCCGTAACTTTTGAATTTATTTGTTAGATTGAGGGCTTATTTTTTGCTGGACGAGCTGCAGTTTTTTTGGGTACATAAAACTTTTTTACCACTTTTTATTAAAAAAAAATTTAAATTGAAGGTGACCAAACACCAGCGATTTTTTACGGCATTCACCGTGAGAGTTAAATAATGGTAAATTGTAATAGTTCTGACTTTTGCGAACGCAGCGATACAAATGTTTTATTTTTTTTATACATTACTTTAGGGGAAATTTTTTTATTTTTTTTACTAATAACTTTATTTAACTTTTTTTTACACATTTTATTAGTCCCCCTAATAAATACTAATGTATTGCAGTATATTGTAATTTTTACAGGCTTCTGTAACAGCGTGATCACTGTCCCTGTCCGTTGGTCCCGGGTGTCAGCTGTAATAAGCAGCTGACACCCGCAGCATATGGAGTGGGTGCGTGTGAGCTCGCCCCATACATCACCCCCCACACCACGACGTGCAATTATGTCATGGTGCGCGAGGAGGTTAATTCGCAGCGGATGGTGCAAAGTGAAAATTGCAATTTTCAACTCATATGCCCTCCTAGTGCACAATATGTTGTCTCCAGTTTGTGCCACTGAAGATAAATATCTCGTAAAATGTTAAGCGAGTTCTCTCGGGTATGGCGATGCCATATATGTGGACGTAAACTGCTGTTTGCGCATGCTCTAGGGTTCAGAAGGGAGGGAGCGCCATTTGGCTTTTGGAGGGCAAATTTAGCTGTTTGGGGTTTTACTGGTATTTCAGTTTATAATGTGGGGGCATATGTAATCTGTGCGGAGTACATCAGGGCATAATAAGAGGGTACAATAATGCGGTAAATAAATAATAATCCGCAGAAGCGTCGCACTGATAAATGGTGCCCAATCTTATCCGCTTTTGGAACGCTCTGCACATTTTGTGTCACCATATTCTGAGAGCCATAACTTTTTTATTTTTTCTCCAGTGGAGCTATGTGAGGGCTTATTTGTTGCGGGACAATCTGTAGTTTTTATTGGTACCATTTTGGGGTATATGCGATTTTTTTATCACTTTTTATTAAATTTTTTGGCAAGCAACGACCAAGAACCAGCAATTCTGACAATGTTTTATATTATTTATTTTTTTACTGTGCTCACCGTGGAATATAAATGACAATTTTACTTTATTCTGTGGGTCGATACAATTATGGCGATACCATATATACATAGTTTTTGTTAGTTTTGCAGCGTTTACACGTTTTTTTTAATTATTTTTTGTGTCACTATATTCTGAGAGCCATAACTTTTTTATTTTTCAATCAAAAAAGCTGTGTAATGGCTTGTTTTTTTCAGAACGGGTTGTAGTTTTCTGGGGTACATGCGACTTTTTGATCACTTTTTATTTTATATTTTGGGAGGGGTGGTGACAAAAAAATAGTGATTCTGGCATTTTTATTTTTTTGCGGTGTTCACCGTGTGGGAAAAATAACATTATCGTTTTATAGTTTGGGTCATTACAAATGCGGTGATACCAAATATGTGTATTTTTTTAAGGTTTTCATTTTTTTCCCTATAATAAAGAGCTTATCATAGGAAAAAAGTTTTTTGTTTTTTTTAACTCAGAACTTTTATTTTTACACTTTTATACAACAATTATATTAACTTTTATTTGTCCCACTAGGAGACTGGAAGAACTGCAGCACTGATTTCTGCTGAAATACATTACACTATGTACGTAGTATAATATATTACAGTTGTCAGTGTGACAATGACAGGAAGTCTATCAGGACCTGCCCGAGGCAGGTCCTCATAGGCTTCTGTACATGGCAGACCTGGAGGCCATTGTCAGGCCCCCGATTGCCATGCCAACCATCTGCACCCCCCCATGATTGGTTCGTGGGGGGTGCCGATCTGCTACAAACCTCTTAAATGCAGTGATCACTATCGATCGCTGCATTTAAGGAGTTAATTGCCTAAAACGACGGCGTTTCACTGCTGTCCGGCAACGGGGGAGTGTCAGCTGTTGGGGATAGCTGATCTCCCGGAAACTGTCCGCCAGGACAGTGCTAAGCGGGAATGTCTCAGTAACTGTACGTCTTGGTGTGGGAAGTAAGCCCTCACCAGGACTTACAGTCACATCATTGTGCGGGTAGGGGTTAATCCAACATTCCGGGCTTCTTAAATAAAATTATGTTTTCTCTCCAATGTTCATTTCTCTTTAAATATTAAACCTATTACACCAGTGAAATAATTTTCCATTTGGATAATAGCCGCTAAGAAAAAAGACAGTAGTTATGTGCAATCTCACTTGGTTGAAATGCATTTCTAAGATAAAAAAACCCAATAATTTCATCCAGGCAACCTGTGTAAAGCATGGACTTCTTAATAAAGAAGGTATTTACAAATCATCTCTTTCATCTTCGATATCAAGAAACAAGCAGTTATACTTTATTTTAGGATAATCAGAAGGGGAATAATTTTGTGGCTAATGTAACTAATTTCTCTTTTACTTAAAGGGAACCTGTCGCATTGAACATGCTGTCCAATCTGTGGACAGAATGTTATAGAGAAGTAGGAGCGTAGCTGACATATATAGTTGTGTGGTAAAAAAGTTCCATATAACTCCTGCTCTATACATGCTGCCCTCAGATAGGACAGCATGTTCAATTGGACAGATTCCCTTTAAAGAGGTTTTCCAATTATAGGAATGGGTGGAATATCGCTAAGATATGTCACCACTTCCTAATAGATCGGGGGCTGACTGCAGGACTCCCACCGATCTTTAGAATAAAGGGGTGCTGCGGCTCCTTCTCTGATTTTCTCTGCACAGTGACACTCCTGGCGTTCAAGAAACTACAACACAGGCTTATTTAATTTAATACAGATGTGTTGCAGTTCCCTTTAAAGCAGGTGGTCGGGAGTACCGTGGTGCAGGAGAACTGCCCAAAAGGACCGATGTCCCTTTCTATTTTGGATCGGTGAGGTTCTGGAGGTCGGACACCTAACTGATCAAAATATTATGGAATGTCTTAGAAATATCTAAAAACATTCTAAGATGAAAGATACCCCTCTAAATAGGTTGTCAAAATGGGACAGTCTCTTTCCATAAGACCTATTAAGGTTATCATCTGCTTTGCCAAAAAGAATAAGAATGTGTAAATAAGACCAGGAATATTTTAATGAATTTGCAAATAATTCACAGGAAACACTAACAAAGTGGTTAACAAGTAACTAAACAAGTGAGCCCTACAAGGTTCAGAAAACAAAATCTTTAGAAAACTACAAATCATATGGTATTTTAAAATATAAATATCTACAACAAGGTTTGCAATGAGGGATCTTTTCGATACATCTATTGAGGAGTTCCCAATCCTAACCAGGGAATTTACTTTAATCCAGACTCCACGGATGTTGAAGCAGAACCAGAAGATTTAAGAGAAAATTCCAGGTCTCACTCCCATTTTTCGATGTTGGGTAATTGAGATTGGACAAAGGAATGGATTAGACATGAGTAGACAGTTAAAATTAGGCCCAGAGAGTAAGAATCACAGCATCTTTTCTCGAATTAAGTAAATGTAGTGGGATGGTAGTAAAAAATAAGGAGATTAGATGCTTAATCTGTACATGTCTAAAGACTGGTGAAATAGGAGACTTTGGACTATCTATATTTTCTCCCTTTACTCTGCCCCTAGTCCGTTACCTCTGTTTCCTATATAGTCTGCTTACTTTGTATTGTTTTCAATATACACACACTCCAGTACTTCACATGCCACAGGAGTAACATACAACCCTTGCAGATACTTAAATATATAAAAATACTTTGCTCATAACATAGAAGTGACAAAGAAATATGTATTACAATAAGATACAATACATTACATAGAGAACACAGCCACACACAGTCGCCTCCTTTTCCTACCTTCCCTGGGTACTAAGCACATGTGACTAGTAATGTGTATGTATATATAATAACTATCCAGATCCCAATGCTACATGGTCTCCTGGAACAACACAAAAAAACAAAGCCACATCCAGCACCTGACCATTAGTGCATGTACATATAGAGACTCATGTACAAATAGTATATATATATATATATATATATATATATATATATATATATATATATTCTATTCAGCTATAACCCACATAATAGATTCCTAGAATATATCTATGTAAACGTATAAAGTCTGCTGTAATGTTATTATACTTATATTTATATACATACACAGAAAGCACATATATAATGTAACTTAGCCTGTTCCTGATGTTAAGTGTTAATTGTCCAGGGGTGGCAGAAAAAAAGAAAGAGACCCATAGCTTCACATGGTCTAAAATGTTCCTAGCTCTGAGTTGACTCTGCCCTCTCCATTGACTCCTCCCTAAGACCACCCATATACCTTCCAATGTACATCTGTACCGTGTGGGTAAATCTATTCCCAGTATGTCCAGCTGCCTCCACATCCTATTTACAATGGCTTCTTCCTGTATTGAGAACTATTGTAAGGCTAATAAGGCCATAGATAAGAATCTATAACCAAATTGCCTCTGGGCATAATGACAACTCAATGGGTGAACATCACTGAATAATATCAGTATATACTATCTCCATTTACCAGTTATATTTTATGTGGTTATAGGACAGAGTGTCTGGATGGGAACAATATTCTCCTTTAACAATTGGTTTCTCTTCTCTAGGATGGGAAATCTTGAATGCCAAAAATTAGAAGGAAAGGGTACAGGTAGGAGAAAGGCTATTAGCTGTCAATGCCTGGAATAACTGCAGAGAGGTCAAAAATGTACAAAACTTTGATCTACCTTCATTGGAAACAATCCTGGAAAGTTGGATACTGTGCATCTGCCTGAATTGCGAATTTTTACGTCTGCTTCTTCCATCTTTCTTTTTTTCTTGACAATGGTCTGTGAACTTAAAAAATAGATACCGTATTTTGATAGTTTGTTTGGTAATTGAAAAGGCTGTGTCAAGCCTGGTCATCAAACGGTCATCAAAAGAACACCTTTGCAACCAAAATATCTTTCATTCTTTTCGCTATGTATCTAAAACGAAGCAACTTTGCAAAATTAAAATTTTCCTAAGGTTGAACCTCACGAGGCAGATCATCTTGAATGCCCATGGGGCATATTGAATCACCGTTTAATCCAACAAAAATCTAAGGTATCATGCCTGCCCTGACATTAGGCCAGCAGCCAAACCCCACACACCTGGAGAATCAGGGGGGAGACTTCCTTCTAAATTACCTCACCAGGGTCCACAGTGCAACTGGAGAAGTCCTGCCTGTGGCCAACCGCAGAACCACTCCCCAGAGGCACACAATCTTGGAGCATAGACTGCCCAACTCCTACCCCCATGTTCAAAGGGGAGTACTAGCACCAGATCACGCACACTTTCAGATGGTGATCCCAGTGCCACGGCCTCCCTGTGACCACGTGGCACTTTCTGTCTCCCTGCACAGCTGCCATCTCCACCCAGAAACCCAGAGACTTCACATACCCTGCTGCTCCCAACATAACCTATCCTATACTGAATTGTCTCTCAAACCGCTGTAGACTAGACCTGTATTGCAAGGGTGCAGAGAAGTACTGGGGACACCTGATAGCTGCAATCACCCCCTCTTCTCTTGGCAGAGGGCCCCCTGTTGCAACAACCATGTCTTCGATGAGTCTTCATACCCCTCCAAGCTCCATCTTCTGGGGACTAAATAAAAGTGCAGGCACATATTAATCGCCCCTACCTAGTACTGGGTGCCATCTCTAACCCCTGTCCTAAACCTGTCCTTCCCCTCATTCTTCTGTAAGGTCTGCTAATGACCCACCATTACTGGCAGAAGCTTGATTGTGCCCCAGGACACCCCTATTTACTATAAGAGGACTGATCACCTAGTCCCATGTGTTCTAATAAGAGCTAGGGAACCTAAACCATCTACACAGTTGCTTCCACACCTTGTTGCCACCAAGTGGCATGGATAAATATTCACCTGCCCTCTCCACTCAACAATCTAAATATGACCAAGCCCCAGCACTACTGGCCGACCATGACTCCCAACCTTCACCCCCTTCTGCCACTCAGCAGCAGGGCATATAGTCTGGGGGGTTTGCTGCCTAAGGAAACCATGGCTAACTAATAAATGGCTATATATCGAAAAACTGCAGTACACATTCTTGAAATTGTAAAGCAAAAAGCCTTTAATTTCAGCAATGTTTCAACCCCTGCTTGGGTGGTCTACAGCAGTTATAAAGATTATCAAAACTAAGGTTATTTAGTTTAGAAAAGAAAATGGTTAGGGGTTGACCTAATAACTATGTATAAATATATCACAGGTCAATACAGAGATTTCTCTAAGGATCTTTGTATACTGACGACTCTAACTATAACAAGGGGCATCCACATCTAGAGGAAAGAAGAATTCTACACCAACATAGAAGAGAATTCTTTACTGTAAGAGCAGTGGGACTATAAAACTCTCCACCAGAATAAATTGTTATAGTGAATTTACTGAAGAGTTCAATAGGGGCTTGGATGCTTTTCTTGAGTGTAATTGTATTACAGGTTTTATATTTACTAGATTACTGTAGATGGGTCGTTAATCCAGGGATTTATTCTGATTCCCTACTGGAGATGGGAAGGAATTTTTACAGAGGAAAATTGGCTTTTGCCTCACGGAGATTTTGCCTTCTACTGGATGAACGTTGCAGAATAATAGGATTGAATGGATGGACATGTGTCTTTTTTTGGCCTTAACAAAATGTCTGAGACAGTGCTTGAAGTTAACTCTTTCTTTGCTTTGAAGAATTCAGCAAACAAACTGGAACAGTGAAACAACAATGGCATGCATATGATTAACTTCCAAATCGGTGATTAAGCAGTCTATATATTACTGACAGCACCAGGTTATAGCCCAGCTTACTGGAACAGTGCAACTGTAAGACAAAGGTTTAGGACAGATTCTGTAATAGCTGATGTCTGTCTTTCCCGCTATTGTAGTTGCTTTGTGCGCCATGTGCCATTTCTTATTTGCCTGGAAACTTCAGACTAACTAGAAGCTTCACCTTCATTTTCCCCAGTTACTCACGCTGACTGTGAACTTCATTGAGGCCTCTCATATCAGGACATTTCTGCCTTTGGGATGCAGATTCTGTGGCAGGCCTGTTCTCTCCTTGCAAAGCAGCTCTTGTAGCAGCCTGCCTCCCACTGTGGGATACAGCTTCTGTGGCAAGCCAGTTTTCTCTATGCAAAGTACCTTATAGCATCCTGTCTCCCTTTGTGTGATGCAGCTCTTTTTACACGTGCCTTAACAGGAACAGTTCTGCACATCCCCATTCTATAAAGGCTGAATCTCCTTCCTCCTGGTCATAGTGACAATTTATATGGTGCCCTCTGCTTTACGATACAGGTACATAAGCGTTAGATGCTGCTATTTACCAGTTTCTGTCCCAGTAACCTGGGCATACGTAACATAGTCCTCAAATATGGAGGATCACCTTACAAAATTAGAATAGCCATCTATCTCAGGATCTTGGTCTTCCTCTACTTCGGGTGGCCCAGTAGACTCTTCCCTCCTCTCTGTTGTCTCCTTTCGAGGTTGTGTCCACCAATCTTCATTCACTGGTGTTACCCTTGCTTCAGGAGGGCTAATTGTAGTGGATTCTGGTGCCCAAGTTATTATTGTGTAAGGCCTCAACAAATTCCTATGCACTTTCTGTACAGGTCCACAGGTGCCTTCAGGTTTCACCTAAAAAACGAGTACATGAGGATTGCGCTGCCATACAACTACATAGAGGCTGGTCTCCCACCTTTATTACAGCTTCCCGGACCTTCTAGTGTCTCTGTTGGGCACAATGACTCATTCTCCCACCTGTAGGGGTAACTCTATACATTTTCGGTTCACTGTAAAAGTATGCTGGCCTAGGTCGCTGGGTCACAATGTCGCACATCTCCTATACCTTCCTTTGGGGCCCTACATCCAGGTCTGTGGTGTCCACTCTTTACTTTCACTGCAGGCTGGCAAATCTTGGTAACAGGGGCGTAGCTAAGGGCTCATGGGCCCTGGTGCAAAAGTTCTTCTTGGGCCCCCCAAATTTATTCTCATGGTCGATGGTTCGCAGCTTTCAGCTGCATCAATGGGTCTCCTAAGTGACTCAATGATGCAATACTAGCAGCCAGGGGGGCAATATATATATATATATATATATGAGACAGCATATCTATAGCACTACGACCCTATAGATATTGATAGGATTAGATACATTGGCTCAGCAGAGAGTATCACACATGATAGGCTTAGATACAGGGGCCATTCGCTGACATTGAGGCTCCAGAGGTGGACCCCGGAAACGTAAGTATAAGAATTGTTTTGCTTTTTTATGTGTTACAAATTCTTTTTGGCTTTGTATTTTTTTTTACAGGTTCGGATGTTGGACTACTTTGATGGCGGCATTTTTTTTTATTCTCAATAAAATGGTTAATGAGGGTTCTGTGTTTTTTTTTTTATTTCAATAAAATATTTTTTCTGTATATTTGTATTTTTTTTTAACTTTATTACTACCGCCTTCGTAATTGTCGCCCCCACACAACCCTCATTAACCATTTTATTCAAAATAAAAAAAGCTGTCATCGAAGTCGTCCTCGAATCCAAAGTAGTCCAATGACCGAACCTGCAAAAAAAGTAAACAAAAAAAACATTAGTAACACACATGGTAGGCTTAGATACATGGCCCATGTGTGATACTCTCTGTTGGACTCTGTGTCTAAGCCTAACACGAGCTAGGCTTAGATACAGGGTCCAGCAGACAGGATCACACATGGGCCACGTATCTAAGCCTACCATGTGGTTGGCTTAGATACAGTGCCTAGCAGACACCCGCCGGGACCCCGGCTAATCAGCTATTTTGAAGGGGAACCTGATTAAAATACATTGCTGGGTCTCTTTTGTACCCCAGCAGGGACCCAGCAATGCAGAGTAATCATTGTAGCACTACTGTGCTACTGTGGTGAGGGGGGCCTGCGGGCCCCCCCTAGCTGGGGGCCCGGTCGCAGTTGCGTCCGCTGCAACCCCTATAGCTACACCACTGCTTGGTAAAGTGATCCACAATAACTAGCAAATATTATGGTCTTGAAAGGACTCTACTGCTATCAAATAAGACGCATTCTGACTTTCTATCCTCTGCAGCTGGTATTTATAGACTTTCGGGGCCTGTTGTTCCACTACTCTGGCCAGATTACAACTTCGGTGAACCTCTTCGACTGCTTTATGCAGTAGGGGGCGGTAATAAAATCACTGTAGCCAAGTAAAGTGTCCCTACTTCCCATGCATCCATTCGGCAACCTGTTTCAACTTGCTTTCCTGGAACGCAACTTGCCAAGTAAGGCCCACCTCAGTCGGCACCTCAGGCACCTTTAATCTACACAGAACCGTAAGCTTCCGTTCTTTTTCACTAACAGAATGGGGGACGCCCAGAAACGTAAGCTCTGTCTGATGACATGAATGTCTAACATTCGTATCAATAGTGCCTTGGCCTCTTGATAGAGTACTGGAGGGATGTGGTGGTAGCGCTCACAAATAGGTCTGCCCTCCCCAGTTGGGATCTCGTGCTCCAGGGTCTTAGTCAATTCAAACTCTATCTCATTCTGAGAGAAAGCGTTGGGATGCGCTCCTAGAACTTCAGCCACCTCTC
Source organism: Rhinoderma darwinii (assembly GCF_050947455.1). Taxonomy (NCBI): domain Eukaryota; kingdom Metazoa; phylum Chordata; class Amphibia; order Anura; family Rhinodermatidae; genus Rhinoderma; species Rhinoderma darwinii. The sequence continues at coordinate 84,771,424 of NC_134692.1, read as the reverse complement.
CCAGTTTACCGACAGACCGCTTCGGACCTTCCATCATTCAGGAGCTATTTTCCCATAGTGGTTGTTGACCCAGAGCTGACTTGGTATGCTGTGAGGGTAGTGGTGCCCATATATGTAGGCTCAATCTGCCAGCGCGATTGTTGTTCAACCTGGTCTTCTCTAGGGAATACTGCTGAATCAGCTCAAGGGGCGCAATGGTCACATCATGCTTGACATTCACCAACATCAGCAGCACCCAGGCCTAGACAGTGCACAGAGTTCTGGCCACAGCTGTTTCTTCTTTACAGTGCTGGCTCTATCAGGATGGTGGCTCCTCTCAATTCTTGGCTGGTGCTGACTGGCAAGGGCAACAACACTTCACGGGCAGTCGAAACTTCTAGTGGTCTGGAGGGAGTCACATTTACCCAACCTAATCTCCCGTGCAATTTGAGAAACATCCTCTGAATCTGGCACTGCTTCAAACTTTTCTCTGTATCTATAGGGGTTTCTGGCTCTGAAAATGCTTCCAGTACTTGTGGCCTAAGTGGCGAGTCTATCGCACTCGTGCAATATGTTCATTCCAAGAATTACTTGATCTTGACAGTCCATTGTACTCTCCCCTACTACTTCTCCTTCCTTGATCAACTCCTGACCCCATACCGAAATATCCACCTACATCACTCCTACAATGGGTATGGGTAAGTTGTTAGCCACTTTGAGGCACAGCCAAGTTTCCCTTCATTCCCATAACAAGAAGGGAAAGTGGGTTTCAAGACTAACTTGGCCATGGTGGTCACCATTACCGGGTACCCTCCCACCAAGTCCTTTGCTTCTAACAAGGATCATAATTCATCACTTTTTACTGTGGTTTGCCCCTCAACAGCAGACTGATGTCATTTAAATTGTTGCTTCTGGTTCTTGATCTCTGAGGCACCCCTTCATCTCTTTCGACCACCAACGCTTCTTTTAGCTCTTTCACCATCCCTTACAGAAATGCCATTCAGACTTCTAAGCCTTTGTCTTTTTCAGACACTAGTTCCGCTTGGTGGGACTATGACTGTCATCTTCACTGAGGCATATCAGATCAGGGACATCTCAGCCTTTGTGATGCAGCTTCTATGGCAGGCCTTTCTCTAGCTGCAAAGAAACTCTTGAAGCAGCCTGCATCCCACTGTGTGATACAACTTCTGAGGCAGGTCGGTTCTCTCTCCGCAAAGTAGCTCTTGTAACAGCTGTCTCCCACCGTGTGAAGCAGCTAAATCTCCTTCACGGCCATACTGACCAATGATCTGGCGCTCTCTGCTGTACGATACATGTACATACGTGTTGGATGCTGCAGCAGCGTTTCTGTGTGTTACACACGCACTGGCGTCGATTTGTTGATAACAGTTCATCTTTCTCCAATGATCCCACCTACAGATGTGTCCCTCATTACTTTCTCTCTAAATCCGACATAACCTGAGATTTATGGCGCGAGATGTTAAACATTAAAAAAAAATGCTTACCTCTAGACTCCCATGTGCAAAAATGTATACGTTTAACATAGGGTTACGCAATTAATCAGAAAAAATAATTTAACCAAAATTCAGCGCAGATAACCAACCTCATCTTGCACATTTCTGTGTTTTTTTCCGGTTTCAACTGTATCTGCGTCCTCAGGACGCAGATACAGTTGAATCCTGTAGTAGACCAGGGGAACGTCAGTTCCCTGCTCTACTATTCACTGTACCACACTGGCCGCTCACGACTCAGAGCAGACAGGCGCATCACTGAGCAGCTCAGCATGCATATTTTTAGAGTCCACTGGACTTCTCCCATATAGACTAATTTCAGTCAGCTTATTGGTCCATGGTGTCTAACCTCAATGCCCGCACCAACTGTATATACACGGATGTTGGGGGTTATATACAGGGTTGATGGGGTAATATACAGAGATGATGGGGTAGATGTATATTTCCCCCATCATACCTGTATATAGCAGCCAACATTCCTGTATATAACCCCCATCATCCCTGTATATTACCCCATCAACCCTGTATACAGGGATGATGGGTGTTATATACAGGGATGATGGGGTTATATACAGGGTTGATGGGGCAATATACAGGGATGATGGGGGTCCATGTATATTAACCCATCATCCCTGTATATAGCTGCCATCATTCCTGTATATAACACCCATTATTCCTGTATATAACCCTCATCATTAACCCTGTATACAGGGTTGATGGGCGTTATATACAAGGTTGATAGGGTAATATACAGAGATGATGGGGATCCCTGTATAATATACCCATCATCCCTGTATATAGCAACCATCACTCCTGTATATAACCACCATCATTCCTTTATACAACCCCCATCATCCCTGTATATAACCCTCATCATCTCTGTGTATTACCCCTTCAACCCTGTATACAGGGATGATGGGGGTTATATACAGGGATGATAGCTGTCTAGTATATACGGCAATGATGGGAAGTTATATACAGGAATGATGGGGTTATATACAGGAATGATGAGTTATCCCCATATATAGCAGCTCACCATCATCCCTGTATATAACACCCATCTTTCCTGTATATTACCCCCATCATCCGTGTATATACAATTGGGGCGGGTACTGTCCACACGCCGTGGCATGTAGGCATTGAGGCTAAACAAGAAGTAAATGGGGCGACCACCGCGGACCGATAGGATGCTTGAAACGCCGTTATGTGGCAGAAGTCCAGCGGAATCTGAAAATGTGCGCCGAGACAAACAGACCAGAGGGATCTCCTCCAATCGTCGCTAGAACAGGGTTAGATGAGTATGTATTTTATTATTTTTATTAGGCACTATTGTGGCTGTATGAGGGCATTATACTTTGTGGGGGCAGCTATAGGGACATTATTCCGCATGCGGCCAGCTATAGGGACATTATACTGTGTGAGGGCAGCTATGGGGGCATTATACTGTGTGAGGGGCAGTGTCAGTGGGTATACTATATATAGTAGTATACAGCAGGCTTAGGGAATCCATATTAATGAAATGGTGTGACATGCAAATAGGGGTGTGGCATACAATAAGGCCTAAATAATTTCTTTATCGTAATTGAGGTAAAAGTGTTCAATTAATCATCATTTTGACTTAGGTCATTACTGCCCAGCCCTAGTTTAACATACACATTATTTTACTGGATGGTTGTGACGGATGTCTCTGATGGATGCCATCTGTCAGTCATAGACTTCCATGTCAGAATAAAATGTATATGTTTAACGCCTTTCAACGTGTGGTTTAAATATTGTGATAACTTTATTATACAAATGAATACGATTTCAGTAATACCATACATGTGAATTTTCTTTTTTCTTTTTACAGCTTGCTAATTATTTTTTTTTACTTTATTAACCTTTATTTAATTAGTTTTTTAGTCCCTCTATGGGACTTCACAATGTGATCATTTCATCCCTTCTATAATGCTTTGGTATACTTTGTTTGCTTCTAAAAGGCAATAATGCTTTGGAATACTGACAGGCAATCTATTAAGTCGTGCCATTAGAATGGCCTAATAGCCATGCAGCTTTGTCTCCCTATGTCTAAACACCTAAATCCATCCTTCCACTTTGGAAATTTTGTTGAACCCTTTTCGAAATTTTTACACCTTGTCCAAGCCAGACAGGGTTGCTCGTTAACGCCTCTCCTTTTTAACCTATCTCTAGATGCCTTACATACAACATTTTCATATAGGTGGCAATGATTCAGGGGTATCTCTTGTGGTGAAGAGGAATTGAAAGCACTGCATTTGCAGACGATTTACTACTTTTTATTTCCTGCCCTCAGGATACTAAAGGACCCCTTATACAGTACATGTGATAGAAACAAAAGGGCCCCTTATGGGCTTATCCATCAATATAAACAAATTGGAGGCTCTCCACCTCCCTGACCCTCCCCAACCTATCTGGTCCCGCACTTTCCCTTTAAAATGGCAAACCCATTCATAGCTTATCTGGGAATACAAATCACACGCATCCTCTTTAAACTATACTCAACCAGTCTAAACAGGTTTTATGCTTCAGTTCAGGCAGACATAGAAGCTTGGAGTGACTTCACTCTCATTCAAAATGACGGCACACAATTAACTGTATCTTCTACAAATTTATCTAGCGGGGGAGAAAACCCGAATTGGGCAACATATTCTACAACACAAACTCAATGGGAGATCAATTTTCAGGACATTAGACTGTACCTAGTAGTCATTGACCAAATCTTCCAGGATTGGCTGAACAATACCTCCAACTACACCCACACAAAAATTGAGCATTCAATCACCCTAGGCTTTTACTTGATTCTTACACTTACCATACACCTCTATAGTACACACAGAAGAAACTCTCTTCCTCCCCAGATGGCGCTCATGGGTTACCATCCAATGCCATCTCAGCCTTTCCCCACAGGTCTCCCTGTTTCTCCTATTCTGTCATAAACCTGCCTTTAAGAAGGCAGAGGGATGCACCTAATCTTCTGCAGATGGGCATTGGATGGTATATCAAGGATAAAGTACCTAACTACGTAATGTAAACGGTTCTCTTTCTCCAAAGCCTGTGCCCAGTATGGCTTCCAAGCTCAAAGATATACGTTGGGTGTGCTGCGCACCATGGGGGAGGGGAATGGGAATGACTATTTCGGCCGCAGACCTACTAAACTTACGGAGATAAAGGCGCAAGTTAGCATTCGTATCATTCCTATGACCACAAATAATTATGACCTGACCATCTGGGGAATCGCTTGGTGGACCTCGAACGACCCAGAGCTCACACCAAGTTTAATCCTCTAAACCCTCTCTAAAATTGGTGCTAAAATACATCTCAGCCATTTCCTACTAAGAGATGTTTTTGAAAATAGCCCAGATTGGTTATATCTCTCCGTAACAAAATGTACTCTCTGTCTATTGTTTGAAAAGGTTACGTATGCCTCCCTGCAAAAATAATTCTGAACCATTTTTTTGAAACATGGCAACCTATCATCCAACTTCTTGCCACTCATATTAGACTCTGTGAATGATTCAGCTCCATCTCTTGGTACCTGGAGCAATCCATAGCAGGTGGAAATTCCATATAGGTAGATGATTATTATATCCTGCTTCTGTGTTTCTATATTGACTAACTTTTTGGTAAGGTAATCGCAGCTACCTGTTATAGCTCTCATCTGCATATCTCCATTCCTCCAATCTCTAGCTTCTCCTGCCCCCAACCTATAATAATGGTAGGGAATCTTTAATCAAGACCAATTGCAATGTTGCTTCATTTTTCAATGAAGGAATATGGAGGAATAATAAAATGGTTGGGAAAGGGAACATAGCCTTTAATATTACATTTTTGTTTTGTTTCTAATATGACATTGAACCTGGAATGAGAATCAATTTTATCAAGATACAGTTTAAGATACTATAGATTATACAGGACTACTAGACAAATGTTTTTTTAATAATACTGCCTTGGAACAAAAACATCTATTTTATCACCTTCTCGGTCGGTGCAAGCAGACAATAGAGTAGTTATCACCGGGTGGGTCAGCAAAGCTAGAGACAAGAATGAAGGGTGATGTAATTTAAACTACATGTCGAGGATTATAAAAGTTAGAAAGTATGCAACACCCAATATATATTTTAATTCTTATTATGTTATAAATCTTTCCCTCTTCCATTCTGTTATTTTTATCATGTTTATGTTAAGTTTATATAAATAACAAATAATACTTTACTTGGTATATGAAAATTGATTTACCTCATACAAGTAACTTGACGCACTGCTATGCTCCTCCCAGTCATCTATTTCACTTTTTCTTTCATTTTCACACTTATCAACTTCTGAAATGTTTAATAGTGTTGTGTGTAGACAATCACTTGCCTTACTGCTTTCAGAGAGTAGAATACAATTGCTAAGCCTGTAAATAATCGGAGATAACAATAAAACACATAATAAGCCAATAAATGCAAAAAATGATCAAATCTAAATGTTAGCAATGGCAAAATACTGCTTCTAAATTACTTCCAGTAATTATAAAATTACTTACAGCTTGATTATAAAATATTAGAAAGACCTAGATAAGTCTAAGTTCACATCTAGTTTTGTGCACGTTTGTGGTATACGATGACGTATACGTTTTTAAAGTTACAAAAATGTATGCATTTGTAACATATGCTTAAGTTTTTTTTAAGTATATGTTTTTTACGTCTGTGTCCGTTCTTACTTCTAAAAATGTATACTTTTTTTGTTCTTGAGCTGAATCAAGCTTTATAAAGTCAAGATTTCCTATATATGGAGACAAAAACGTATACGTTTTACGTATGTAAACATAGGGTTTAAGATTGCATATGTCGTCCATACATCGCCATTGACTTAAAGAGGCTCTGTCACCAGATTTTGCAACCCCTATCTGCTATTGCAGCAGATAGGCGCTGCAATGTAGATTACAGTAACGTTTTTATTTTTAAAAAACGAGCATTTTTGGCCAAGTTATGACCATTTTCGTATTTATGCAAATGAGGCTTGCAAAAGTACAACTGGGCGTGTTGAAAAGTAAAAGTACAACTGGGCGTGTATTATATGTGTACATAGGGGCGTGTTTACTACTTTTACTAGCTGGGCGTTCTGATGAGAAGTATCATCCACTTCTCTTCAGAACGCCCAGCTTCTGGCAGTGCAGATCTGTGACGTCACTCACAGGTCCTGCATCGTGTCGGCACCAGAGGCTACAGTTGATTCTGCAGCAGCATCAGCATTTGCAGGTAAGTAGCTACATCAACTTACCTGCAAACGCTGATGCTGCTGCAGAATCATCTGTAGCCTCTGGTGCCGATGTGTCCTCGCTCGTCTGACACGATGCAGGACCTGTGAGTGACGTCACAGCGTGATCTCTCGAGAACACGCTGTGTCTGCACTGCCAGAAGCTGGGCGTTGTGAAGAGAAGTGGATGATACTTCTATACACAACGCCCAGCTAGTAAAAGTAGTAAACACGCCCCGATGTACGCACATAATACACGCCCAGTTGTACTTTTACTTTTCAACACGCCCAGTTGTACTTTTGCAAGCCTCATTTGCATAAATACGAAAATGGTCATAACTTGGCCAAAAATGCTCGTTTTTTAAAAATAAAAACGTTACTGTAATCTATATTGCAGCGCCGATCTGCTGCAATAGCAGATAGGGGTTGCAAAATCTGGTGACAGAGCCTCTTTAAATACAAATAAAAATGTATACGTGTGGCATACGTTTTGGAAAACTGCTGAAAAGTGTAGTAGACTACGCTTTTCAGGACATGGAAAAAAACAAAGGGTAGAACGTAAGCACACAAAACGTGTGCACAAACTACACCAATAGAAATCAATATACACACTGTGGTACACGTTTTTAGACTGTTTTTTCACGTCATTACGTGCACGTCAGATGTACAGTAAAAACGAGATGTGAAATTACCCTAAATTACCCTAAAATTTATCCCTATAGGTAACAAGTATAAATGACTAAAATTAAACCCCACATGGGATGCACCTTCCTTAAAAAGTGCAATATATGACAAAAAAAAGGGCATTTCAAAAATACAAATCTGGGGGTACAGCTCTAGTCTTTGTAAATTACAAAGGGCTTATTAAAATCTGCAAAAAAGTAATGAAAGCAGCAAAAATACAAAATGAAAGGCAGGTGACCAAGAATAGCAAAACAAATCCCAAACAATTCTTCAAGTATATAAATGCAAAAAAGCCAAGGTCTGAACATGTAGGACCCCTAAAAAGTGGTAATGGGGATTTTGTCACATGTGAACAAGAGGAGACAGAGCTACTAAATGGGTTCTTTAGCTCTGTATATACAACAGAAGAAAGAGCAGCTGATGTAGCCAGTGCCAGTGTTGTTAATACATCAACTCATATAGTTAATTGGCTGAATGTAAATATGGTGCAAGCAAAGTTAAATAAAATAAATGTGCACAAGGCACAGATGGGTTACACCCTAGAGTTTTTAAAGAACTTAGTTAAGTTATTTCTGTCCCCCTCTTCAGAATATTCAGATATTCTCTAGTGACTGGTATAATTCCAAGGGACAGGCTCAGGGCAAATGTGGTGCCTATTTTCAAAGAGGGCTCTAGGTCTTCCCTGGGTAATTATAGACCAGAAAGCTTAACATCCATCGTGGGGAAAATATTTGAGGGGCTATTGAGGGACTATATATAGGAGTATCTGACAAAAAAATAGTATTACAAGTGACAGCCAGCACGGTTTTACCAAGGACAGAAGTTGTCAAACCAACCTGATTTGTTTTTATAAAGAGGTGAGTTGAAGCCTAGACAGAGGGGCCGCTGTGGATATAGTGTTTTTGGACTTTGCAAAGGCACTTGACACTGTCCCTCATAGATGTCTAATGGGTAAATTAAAGACTACAGATTTAGAAAGTACTGTTTGTAATTGGATTGAGAATTGGCTCAAGGACCGTATCCAGGGAGTTGTAGTCAATGATTCCTACTCTGAATGGTCCCCGGTCTTAAATGGTGTACCCCAGGGTTCCGTGCTGGGACCACTGTTATTTAACTTATTTATTAATGACATAGAGGATGGGATTAATAGCACTATTTCTAAACTTGCAGATGACCCCAAGCTATGTAGTATTGTTCAGTCTATGGAAGATGTTTGTAAATTGCAAGCTGATTTGGACACACTAAGTGTTTGGGCATCCACTTGGCAAATGAGGTTTGATGCAGATAAATTTAAAGTTATGAGTCTGGGTACCAACAATCTGCATGCATCATATACCCTAGAGGTAGCTACACTGAGAGAGTCACTTGTTGAGAAGGATCTGGGTGTAGATCAGAAACTAAATAACAGCATGCAATGTCAATCAGCTGCTTCTAAGGCTAGCAAGATATTGTCGTGTATAAAAAGAGGCATTAGTGTGGCCTCATCTAGAATATGCAGTTCAGTTCTGGGCTCCAATTCATAGAAAGGATGCCCTGGAGTTGGAAAAAATACAAAGAAGAGCAACTAAACTAATAAGGGGCATGGAGAATCTAAGTTATGAGGAAAGATTAAAAGAATTAAACCTATTTAGCCTTGAAAAGAGACGACTAAGGGGGGACATGATTAACTTATAGAAATATATGAATGGCCCCTTACAAGAAATATAGTGAAAACCTGTTCCACGTAAAACCCCCTCAAAAGACAAGGGGGCACTCCCTCCGTCTGGAGAAAATAAGGTTCAATCTGCAGGGGCGACAAGCCCTCTTTACTGTGAGAACTGTGAATCTGTGGAATAGACTACCGCAGGAGCTGGCCACAGCAGGAACAGTAGATGGCTTTAAAAAAGACATAGATAATTTCCAAGAACAAAAAAATATCATCTTCTATGTTAATGTGTAGAAATTTTATTTGATCCCTTCCCTTTTCCCCATCCCTTGGTTGAACTTGATGGACATATATATTTTTTCAACCGTACTATCTATCATATATATATTTGGCAAGGACGTGGTGTCCGAGGCACAGTTAGCTCCGTCCACAGCCCGACCTGCAGGAAGCCCGTCAAGAAGGAGATGTGAGTGCTCAGTCTGTCTGTTGTTTGTGCCTCTATTTGTATGTGTGTCTCTGTGTTTGTGTGTGTATAAGTTCCAGTATGTGTGTGTCTTTGCGTGAGTGTGCATTTGTTGTTGCATGGCCACAGTATGAACAATAGACCCCAAATGGGGCTATTCACACGGCCGTGCCCTATTGTGGGTCGTTCTCCCGGCCTCATAGAAATCTATGGGCCCGTGTAAAGCACGGCTGTCATTCAGATGTGATCCGAGTGACGGCCGTGCATTCTGCCGCTCGCTCGCTCTCTTCTCCTCCTCACAGAGTGAAAAGACTGTGAGGAGGAGGAGGGTATTTTGTTGCTCCCTGTAGGAGCTGAATCCCTAATCCACAGCCACAGCTTTGGCCGAAGCTGTGGCCGGGGATTCTGCTCCAGGAGAAGTCCCTGATTTCACTGTCCATATATGGACAGTGACATCAGGGACTTCTCCTGGAGCGGTCCCCTACAGGAAGGTATGGGGGTGTGCAATCTGGGACTTCTGAAGCAGAATCTCCGGCGTTGTGGCCGGTGATTCCGCTCCAGGAGAAGTCCCTGACTTCACTGTCCATATATGGACATTGAAATCAGGGACTTCTCCTGGAGCGGTCCCCTACAGGAAGGTCTGGGTACCAACAATCTGCATGCATCATATACCCTAGAGGTAGCTACACTGAGAGAGTCACTTGTTGAGAAGGATCTGGGTGTAGATCAGAAACTAAATAACAGCATGCAATGTCAATCAGCTGCTTCTAAGGCTAGCAAGATATTGTCGTGTATAAAAAGAGGCATTAGTGTGGCCTCATCTAGAATATGCAGTTCAGTTCTGGGCTCCAATTCATAGAAAGGATGCCCTGGAGTTGGAAAAAATACAAAGAAGAGCAACTAAACTAATAAGGGGCATGGAGAATCTAAGTTATGAGGAAAGATTAAAATAATTAAACCTATTTAGCCTTGAAAAGAGACGACTAAGGGGGGACATGATTAACTTATAGAAATATATGAATGGCCCCTTACAAGAAATATAGTGAAAACCTGTTCCACGTAAAACCCCCTCAAAAGACAAGGGGGCACTCCCTCCGTCTGGAGAAAATAAGGTTCAATCTGCAGGGGCGACAAGCCCTCTTTACTGTGAGAACTGTGAATCTGTGGAATAGACTACCGCAGGAGCTGGCCACAGCAGGAACAGTAGATGGCTTTAAAAAAGACATAGATAATTTCCAAGAACAAAAAAATATCATCTTCTATGTTAATGTGTAGAAATTTTATTTGATCCCTTCCCTTTTCCCCATCCCTTGGTTGAACTTGATGGACATATATATTTTTTCAACCGTACTATCTATCATATATATATTTGGCAAGGACGTGGTGTCCGAGGCACAGTTAGCTCCGTCCACAGCCCGACCTGCAGGAAGCCCGTCAAGAAGGAGATGTGAGTGCTCAGTCTGTCTGTTGTTTGTGCCTCTATTTGTATGTGTGTCTCTGTGTTTGTGTGTGTATAAGTTCCAGTATGTGTGTGTCTTTGCGTGAGTGTGCATTTGTTGTTGCATGGCCACAGTATGAACAATAGACCCCAAATGGGGCTATTCACACGGCCGTGCCCTATTGTGGGTCGTTCTCCCGGCCTCATAGAAATCTATGGGCCCGTGTAAAGCACGGCTGTCATTCAGATGTGATCCGAGTGACGGCCGTGCATTCTGCCGCTCGCTCGCTCTCTTCTCCTCCTCACAGAGTGAAAAGACTGTGAGGAGGAGGAGGGTATTTTGTTGCTCCCTGTAGGAGCTGAATCCCTAATCCACAGCCACAGCTTTGGCCGAAGCTGTGGCCGGGGATTCTGCTCCAGGAGAAGTCCCTGATTTCACTGTCCATATATGGACAGTGACATCAGGGACTTCTCCTGGAGCGGTCCCCTACAGGAAGGTATGGGGGTGTGCAATCTGGGACTTCTGAAGCAGAATCTCCGGCGTTGTGGCCGGTGATTCCGCTCCAGGAGAAGTCCCTGACTTCACTGTCCATATATGGACATTGAAATCAGGGACTTCTCCTGGAGCGGTCCCCTACAGGAAGGTATGAGGAGGAGTGCAATCCATGGGGGGGTGCCATCTATGGGGGGTGGCTATATACAAGGGTGCTGTGTAGCACTACCTACAGGAGGCTGTATGGCATTACCTATAGGGGGCTGTGTTGCATTACCTACAGGGGGGCTGTGTGGCATTACCTACAGAGGGGCTGTGTGGCATTACCTACAGAGGGCTGTGTGGCATAGCTACAATGGGGTCTGTGTGGCACTATCTACAAGCGGGTCTGTGTGGCACTACCTACAAGGGTGGATGTGGTGTTATCTACATAGGGCAGCGTGTGGCATTATTTACAGAGGGAAGAGTGTGGCAGAAAATGTACAAATTAAATTAATCCGTTTTTAAAATGGACAGGGAAAGAAACGGATGCAAAACGGGTCAAAATCGCCTGTTAAAAACGGAAACACAGCCCGCTCCGGAAACGGATGCAAAACGACCAAAAAAACAGACCAAAACGGCCGTTTTTATCGGCCGATACTCGGACCCTGTCAATAGAGCCTTAGACCTTATTCACACGATAGGGTTTCCCGTTACACGGCCGCAGTAGGCACAATAGACCCCTAATGGGGCTATTCACACGACCGATTTTTTTGACGGCCCGGGAAACCTGCCTGTCAAAAAATGGGACATGCCTTATTTTCGGCCGTGCTCTTGGCCGCCCGGCTCCCATACAAGTCTATGGGGCCGGGTAAAACACGGCCATCACTGGAATGTGTCCCGAGTGACGGCCGTGTCTTCCGTCGCTCGCTCTCTCTTCTTCTCCTCCTCACAGTGCGAAGTGCATGTGAGGAGGAGGAGGAGGGTATTTTTTTGCTCCCTGCAGGAGCGGAATCCACAATCCCCGGCCACAGCTTCGGCAACGCTGTGGCCGGGGATTGGGGATTCCGCTTCAGAAGTGCCTGACGTCACTGTGTCCATATATAGACACAGTGAAGTCAGGGACTTCTCTTGGAGCGGAAACACCAGCCACAGAGTCGGGGATTCCGCTTCAGAAGTGCCTAACGTCACTGTGTCCATATATGTACACAGTGACATCAGGCACTTCTGAAGCGGAATCCTCGACCCTGTGGCCGGTGTCTCCGCTCCAGGAGAAGTCAGGTACTTATCCTGGAATGGTGGCGCTATCTACAGACAGGTAGGGGGGTGCTGTGTAGAACTACCTACAGGGGGCTGTGTGGCATTACCTATGGGGGGCTGTGTGGCATTAGCTACAGGGGGTTGTGTGGCATTACCTACAGGGGGCTGTGTGGCATTACCTACAGGGGGCTGTGCGGCATTACCTACAGGGTGGTGTGTGACACTACCTACAGGGGGCTGTGTGGCATTACAGGGGGCTGTGTGGCATTACAGGGGGCTGTGTGGCATTACCTACAGGGGACTGTGTGACACTACCTACCGGGGGCTGTGTGGCACTACCTACAGGGGGCTGTGTGGCACTACCTACAGGGGGCTGTGTGGCATTACAGGGGGATGTAGCATTACAGGGGGCTGTGTGGCATTACCTACAGGAGGCTGTGTGTCACTACCTACAGGGGACTGTGTGCCATTATCTAAAGGGGGTTGTGTGCCACTACATACAAGGGGACTGTATGGCACTACCTACATGGAGGCTGTGTGGCACTGTCTACAAGAGGGAGGTGAGGGGGCTGTATGGCACGGTCTACAACAGAGTTTCCCAACCTTTTCAGGCTCGAGGCACCCCTGGAAAAAATAATTTCCTCAGGGCACCCCTACCAAAAATTGTTTACAAAATGACAAAAAAACTGCTATAAACAAGCAATACACTCTTAGGATATGTTCACACAGCGTTTTTTTTGTAAGGCAGAAAAAAATCTGCCTCAGATTCCTTTAGGAATTTATTAACATTAAAACGGCTGCTTAAAAAAGTCTCGTAAAAAGAAGTGCATGCAAGAAAAACTTTGGAGACATCAATATACGAAAGGGTTCATTACAGTGTGAGTAGTTAAACTATGGAATGCCCTACCCAAAATGTAGTATTGGCAGATACTATGTCAGCATTTAACAAAAAAGGGCTAGATGTTTACTTACTGACAAATGGCAATGAGGGTTATAACTAATCTAGCAATGAAAGATGTGTAATTAAATGAGAAAGTCAGACTCTGATGGACCTGTGGCTTTATTCAATCAATGTAACTGTGCAGCTATGTAGATACAAAGTAATAGCCTAGATTACAACTTTGAAAACTAGAATTTTCACTAAACCGGTTTCCCCAATAATTAATATAGTAAGCTTCTTTTTTATATAAATTAACAGATGAGGTCATTACACGTAATTAAATCAGACATGGGGGCACTAAAAAATTACATTCATATTATACTTATGGGAAATCTATTAAAACGTAAAGCTTTATTGATATACTCTAAAACTTTATTACATATACGTCAATTCATTAACAAAAAATTATGAACTGACACAGATGTAATAAAGTTTTAGAGGATATCAATAAAGCTTAAAGTTTTAATAAATTACATAATCCGCAGTTAGTAGGAGTACCCTCTTAGGGTGTGTTTCACACAGCCTTAAATGATAATATAAGTGTTTTACCATAATTAGCTCTAAATATTATACTTTTGTAATTTACGGTCTAAAATAAAAGTTTCCTTTTGCCATTCATCCTGGAGTGGGGAGAGAATAGAACCATTAACACATTGCAGAAAAAAATCAGCACCGATTTTAGAGGTGCGGAAAGGTGACGGATTTAGGAAAGCGTTTCTCCCTTGCCACTAAAGGTGTTCTCAAATCTGCTCCAAACCCTGCTTTACCCTTTTTGGAATGGCAGGATAAGGGGATATAGTCGGTAAATCATTTAATTCATGGGAGGGAGGCCAGATGGTGATCTCCAAACAATACCACACACAATAGTTACTAGTTAACATTTCCCATATGTCTACTTTATGTTGGCATTGTTTTTTGGACATTCGTTTATTTTTACAGGACGTTACTAGGCTTATAAATTGAGCAGCAATTTCTCACATTTTCAAAAGGCTATTTTTTCAGGGACCAGTTCAGTTCTGAAGTGGTTTTAAGGGCCTTATATTCTAGAAACCCCCATTTTTAAAACTGCACCCGTCAAAGTATTCTGAACAGCATTTAGAAAGTTCCTTAACCCTTTTGGTGTTTCACAGGAATTAAAGAATTGTGGAGGTAAAATTTACAAATTTAATTTTTTTTTGCAGAAAACCCATTTTAATTCATTTTTTTCCTGTAACAGAGAAGGTTTTATCAGAGAAACGCACCTCCATATTTATTGCCCAGATTTTGCAGTTTTTAGAAATATCCCACATGTGGTCCTAGTGTGTTACTGGACTGAACCACAAGCCTCAGGAGCAAAGGAGTACCTATTGGATTTTGGGGCCTCCATTTTATTAGAATATATGTTAGGCACCATGTCAGGTCTGAAGAGGTTTTGTGGTGTCAAAACAGTGGAAAGCCCCCCAAAAGGACACCATTTGGCCAACTACACCCCTCAAGGAACTTATCAAGGGGTATAGTGAGCATTTTAACCCCACATGTTTTTTGCTGAATTTAGTGGAATTAGGATGTTAAAATGAAAATCTTCAATAGTTACAAGAAAAAAGGGAAAAAAAGCACCCCAACATGTGAAAAGCAATTTCTCCGGATTACAGCAATACCCCACATGTGCTAATAAACGGCTGTTTAGACCCACGGCAGGGCTCAGAAGGGAAGAAGAACCATTTGGCTTTTGGAGCTCAAGATTTGCTGGAATGGTTTGCGGCGCCACGTCACATTTGCGGGACCAAATCAGTGGAAACCACCCAAAAGTGACCCCATTTGGGAAACTGAACTCCTGAATAAATTTATTGAGATGTATAGTGAGCATTTTGACCCCACAGGTTTTATGCTGAATTTATTGGAATTACAGGGTTGATCTGTTGTAGGATCTCGAATGGTCCGAGGAACCTGGGAGCAAACTTGCATGATGGCACCCTTAGTCGAATGTTCCTGGAGGACAGCCAAACCCTGAGAAGAAACTGAGGCGGTTCTCTTCTCCTTGTGTCCGCCCTCCGTTTTATACGGTCAACTGCCAGCAGGATGGAGGATCGAGTCGGCCGCCAAATCTGTAGAAAGTCCCTTAAGGCATAAGGGGTGTAGTAAGCATTTCGTTTTTTCATTAGAAATGAATGCGCAGCAGATGGTGCAAAGTGAAAATTGCAATTTTCCACTAATATTCTATTTTAGTCCACAATATGGTGTGCCCAGTTTGTGCCACCGAAGACAAATATCTCATAAAATGTTAAGCGGGTTCTCCCGGATATGTTGATGCCATATATGTGGATGTAAACTGCTGTTTGGGCACGCTGTAGGGTTGAGAAGTGAGGGAGCACCATTTGGCATTTTGAGCGCAGATTTTGCTTGGTAGTAGTTCTGTCTGGGGTCTTGCTGATATTTCAGTTTATAATGTGGGGATATATGTAATTTAGGCGGAGTACCTCAGGGCAAAATAAGAGGGTATAATAATGCGGTAAATAAATAATAATCCGCAGATGTGTGGCCAGTGTTGCACTTATAAATGGTGCCAATCTTATCCGCTTTTGGAATGATCTGCACATTTTGTGTTGTCATATTCTGAGAGACAGAACTTTTTTATTTTTTCTCCACCGGAGCTGTGTGAGGGCTTATTTGTTGTTGGACAATCTGTGGATTTCATTGGTACCATTTTGGGGTACACAGGATTTTTTTGATCACTTTTTATTTAATTTTTTGTCAAGCAAGGTGACCAAAAACCAGCAATTCTGCCAAAGATTTTTATAAAAAATTTTTTTACAGTGTTCACCATGGGCTATAAATGACAATTTTACTTTATTTTGCGGGTCGATACGATTACGGCGATACCAAATGTATAAAGCTATTTTAAGTTTTGCAGCTTTTGCACAATAAAATCACTTTTTTTTAAATTATTTATTTTTTTGTCACCATCTTCTGAGAGCCATAACTTTTTTAGTCAAAAAAGCTGTGTAAAGCCTCGTTTTGCGGGATCGGTTGTAGTTTTTATTGGTACTGTTTTGGGGTATATGCAAATTTTTGATCACTTTTTATTCCAAGTTAAGTGAGGGGTGGTGATAAAAAAAATAGCGATTCTGGCAGTGATTTTTATTTATTTTTTGCGGTGTACACCGTGCGGGAAAAATAACATTACAGTTTTATAGTTTGGGTCGTTACGAACGCGGTGATACCAAATATGTGTACTTTTTTCAACGTTTTAATTTTTATCCTATAATAAAAATATTATTATAGGAAAAAAGGCAGTGTTTGTTTTTATTAACTTGAAACTTTTATTCAACTTTTTTTTTGTCCCACTAGGGGACTTGAGGGCCTGCACCTCTGATCTTTACTCGAATGCATTGCACTACCCACGTAGTGCAATGCATTAGAGCTGTCAGTCATTCACTGTCAGAAAACCTATTAGGTCCCGTTTCTGCCCGGGGATTCCTCTCATGGAGGAGCCCCTGACGTCACTGTCCATATATGGATAGTGACGTCTAGGGCTTCTCCAGGAGTGGAATCTCTGGCCAGGACGTCGGCAACGATCTGGGGGGATTCTGCACCTAGTCAGGGGCTCCCTCTACGGGCGGAATCCCCGGTAAGAGTGTTGGCAACGCTCTGGCCAGGGATTCCTGTCCAGGAGGAACCCCTGACTTCACTATCCATATATGGACAGGGACATCAGGGGCTCCAGACTCTAGGAGCGGAATCTCCGGCCAGGGCGTCAGCAACGCTCTGGGGGAATTCCGCTCCTAGACAGGGGCTCCCTCTAGGGGCGGTATCCCCGGTAAGAGCGTTGGCAACGCTCTGGCCAGGGATTCTGGACTAGGGGGGACCCCTGACTTCACTATCCATATATGGACAGGGACATCAGGGGATCTCCCTAGGAGTACAATCTCGGGCCAGAGCATCGGCACCGCTCTTGCTGGGAATTCCGCTCCTGGAGGAGCCATGACGGTAGCCCTGATCACATATTTTCAGAAGCAGCATGGAGCACATTATACAGCAGTAATAGGCAGTGTAGGTAAGAATCTAGCACTGGGGTGAAATATAAATCTTACTAAAAAAACTGCTGCATGTTGTGTGTATCTTTCCATAGACTTCTGAAGGCTGTGTGTCTGTTTCTATCATTCTGATCCCTCATCCTGCTCCCCCTCCCTTTTCCATAGACTACTGTGGGCAGCGTGTTTCTCTGACTCTGCTACTCCCTTCTCTCCATAGACTTCTATGGGCAGTGTGTTTGTGTCCTTCTATCCCTGCTCCCCTTCACCTCTGCATAGACATCTATAGGCAGGCTGTGAAGAGACACATTTCCAGAAGTCAATATCCTTTGCTTTGTAACTAGAGATGGATTTTGCTTGACAACAGGGGGTGGACAGCAGTTCACAGAAAGGAAGACACCTAGTGGCAGTAACTTCACACAGAATTTGCATGGAAAAAAACGACATTTTAAAAGTAAGTAAAGTACAAAGTTGATATATATCAGGTATACTATAAGATTATTAGACACAAAGTCTCACAGGACATGTAAACATCAAGGTGGGAGACAGATCTCAACCACCCATTCAAGTTTATTAGAGATAAGGACTCTAACAATAGATAGTATAAACTAGATAACAAAAGAGTCCATATATATATCAAAATATGAAAAAAATTGACCATCTTTATTAATAACATCAAAACCAAAGACAAATACAGAGAATCTAAAATAAGTCCTTGTCTGGATCACCAATACATAAATTGATCAAGGTATATACATACATTTTGTATATATTATGGAAAGATTATTAGATCAATGTAACTCCAACATAGGATGCATCTATGTTAGTGGGTTGAGGTAAGAATAGTACAAAAGCAAAGTCTGAAAAGCTCAATGTAAAAGCTTGTGTTTGCTTAAAGTGACAAGTGCATTTAAAGAGGCTCTGTCACCAGATTTTGCAACCCCTATCTGCTATTGCAGCAGATAGGCGCTGCAATGTAGATTACAGTAACGTTTTTATTTTTAAAAAATGAGCATTTTTGGCCAAGTTATGGCCATTTTTGTATTTATGCAAATGAGGCTTGCAAAAGTACAACTGGGCGTGTTGAAAAGTAAAAGTACAACTGGGCGTGTATTATGTGCGTACATCGGGGCGTGTTTACTACTTTTACTAGCTGGGCGTTCTGATGAGAAGTATCATCCACTTCTCTTCAGAACGCCCAGCTTCTGGCAGTGCCGATCTGTGACGTCACTCACAGGTCCTGCATCGTGTCAGCCACATCGGCACCAGAGGCTACAGTTGATTCTGCAGCAGCATCAGCGTTTGCAGGTAAGTAGCTACATCGATTTACCTGCAAACGCCGATGCTGCTGCAGAATCATCTGTAGCCTCTGGTGCCGATGTGTCCTCGCTCGTCTGACACGATGCAGGACCTGGGGAAGTGACGTCACAGCGTGATCTCTCGAGAACACGGCTGTGTCTGCACTGCCAGAAGCTGGGCGTTCTGAAGAGAAGTGGATGATACTTCTATACACAACGCCCAGCTAGTAAAAGTAGTAAACACGCCCCGATGTACGCACATAATACACGCCCAGTTGTACTTTTACTTTTCAACACGCCCAGTTGTACTTTTGCAAGCCTCATTTGCATAAATACAAAAATGGTCATAACTTGGCCAAAAATGCTCGTTTTTTATAAATAAAAACGTTACTGTAATCTATATTGCAGCGCCTATCTGCTGCAATAGCAGATAGGGGTTGCAAAATCTGGTGACAGAGCCTCTTTAAATATGTGACATAGAGCCTAAGCAGGCCTAGCTGATGCACTTACCCATGTTTAGGAGACTGTCCGTGTGACCCAAGGTGTGAAAGAGCGCCCCAGACAAGGACTTATTTTAGATTCTCTCTATTTGTTTTTGGTTTTGATGTTATTAATAAAGATGGTCAATTTTTTCATACTATAAGATTAGCATAAGCTGTTTGAAAAGTTAGCGTCTATTTAACATTTTCATACAGCTGCTTGCTCGGTCTACAATATTCCTGTATTCAGGAGGGGGAGCCTTGCTAAAATGCTCCTATTGATTCTGATAAGAGATGTACAGTAGGACTTATATGGGACACAGCAACCACACAGTAACAGTTTATTCTAAGCACTCAGCACTTGTTCTGAGAGACCAAGCAGCTTTGAAAAACAGCAGAATTTATAAGTATATTGAAGAAATGTACATATAGGTAAGTCCTCCATGTACAGAAATCCAATATAAACACAGTATGCAGTAGGCTCCCTGTAGTGGCATCTGCAGTCAGACAGAATATTATCTTGTAAAAGTAACGTCTGACGTATTTTAACCCTTCTGTGTTTTGGGCCTTCATGACTGCAACACCTGCAGCGGGCCGCGCACCTCGTCGCCGGGTCCTACAACCAGTAATCCACTTCCAGCCTGCATCAAGTAATACGCTACCAGTCCACCATTCAGTAATCCGCTACCAGCTTTCATCCAGTAATCCGCTACCAGCCAGCATCCAGTAATCTGCTACCTGCCTGTGTCCAGTTTCCTGCTATCTGCCTGTGTCCAGCTGTCTGCTATCCACCTGTCATCGGTGATCCGCACTCGAGCCTCCATCCATCAAGGTACCATCTACCTGTGCCTGTCTTGCATCTGTCTAGCCAGCAGCTACACTGCCAGGACCACCTCTAGAGGTAGCGATCTGGCAGTGCCCCGGCAGCAAAGACCAGATTCCTGGATAGGGGTTAAAGGGTGAAGACCAGGGAGGCTGCTTAGACAATGCCAGGATATAGAAGATGGGTAGAGCAATCCTCCAACTTATTGTTTTAAGCTTTATGGTGCATGTCAGACCAGGTGCACGGTTCCAATCGTTCCCCAAATAGATAGTAGAAAAAAAGAAGGCAGGCAGCACTCAAAGGGTGAAGATAAATCATCAATGGTTTATTCCAGGGTGCAATGTTTCGGCTTGCATTACAGGCTATGTAAACCTTTGAAAGTGATTAATATACATATTACAGGTGGATCCTGCTTGTCAGTCCCACGGACCTGACGGATTCAGGTCTTAGCACACGATACAGCTGCTCTGTATACAGAATACAAAGCAGCTGTATTTCAAAAAGTTAAAATAATTATTAATAAAAAATAATTATAAAGTTGAACAATACACACTGATTGAACTTTTTATTAACCGCTTCCCGACCGCCCACAGTAAATTCACGTCGGCACTTGCTGGGCTCTGTGCAGCGCCGACGTGAATTCACGGTGGGTGTTAAAAGCACGATCCGGGTGTCTCAGAGTAGCGCTGACACCCGGATCGCGCTGATAACCCCTGCCTCTGGTCCCGGAGACATGATCGGGACCTAATTGGTTCAGGTCCCGGTCATGTGATCGTTGGGAAAGTTTGTTGTAGCAACAAACTGGAAAGTTTGTTACTATAACAAACTGGAAAGTTTGTTGCTACAACAAACTTTCCCAGGGACCGATTGCGGGTGCTGCATTCGGTTACAAGGCAAAACCGGGGACCATATAAAAGCCCCCGGGTCTGCCATGCACGGCAGCCTATGAGAACCAGCCGGATGCTGGTTCTCATAAGCTTCCTGTCAGTGTGACACTCAGCGTCACACTGACAGTTTATAATACGTTACACTACCTAGGTAGTGTAATGTATTATGGCAGCGATCAGTGCTGCAGGTCTTCAAGAAAAACTAGTAAAAAAAAAAAAAGTTATAAAAATGTTTTATAAAAGTGTAAAAACAAGTTATAAAAGTTACAAAAACAAAAAATGCTTTTTTTCCTATAATAAGTCTTTTATTATAGGAAAAAAATGAAAATGTTAAAAAAAGTACACATAATTGGTATCACCGCGTTCGTAACGACCCAAACTATAATATTATTTTTCCCGCACGGTGAACACCGCAAAAAAAAATAATTAAAAAACAATGTCAGAATCACTATTTTTTGGTCATCAACCCTCCCAAAATATAGAATAAAAAATGATCAAAAAGTCGCATGTACCCCAAAATAGTACCAATAAAAACTACAACCCGTCCCGCAAAAAACAAGCCCTTACACAGCTTTTTTTGACTGAAAAATAAAAAAGTTATGGCTCTCAGAATATGGTGACACAAAAAATAAATATATTTATCGAAAAGTGATTTTATTGCGCAAACGGCACAAAACATAAAAAAACGATATACATATGATATCGCCGTAATCGTATCTACCCGCAGAATAAAGTAAAATGTCATTTATAGCGCACGGTGAACACTGTAAAAAAAAAAAAAAGACAAAAAACATTGTCAGATTTTATGTTTTTTTGTCACTTTACTTGCCCAAAAAATCTAAGAAAAAGTGATAAAAAAATCACATGTACCCTAAAATGGCACCAATGAAAACTATAGATTGTCCCGCAACAAATAAGCCCTCGCACGGCTCCGGTGAAGAAAAAATAAAAAAAGTTCTGGCTCTCAGAATATAGCGACAGAAATTGTGCAGAATAGTGCAAAGTGGATAAGATCGGGCACCATTTATCAGTGCGACATCGGCCACATAGCTGCGGATTATTTATTTACCAAATTATTATACCCTCTTATTATGTCCTGATGTACTCCGCACAGGTTACATATGCCACCACATTATAAAGTGAAATAGAAGCAAAACCCCAAACAGAACAGTTACCAAGCAAAATCTGCGCTCCAAAAGCCAAATGGCGTTCCCTCCCTTCTGAGCCCCACAGCGTGCCCAAACACCAGCTTACGTCCACATATATGATATTTTATATCCGGGAGAACCCGCTCAACATTGTATGAGGTATTTGTCTTCAGTGGCACAAACTGGGCACAACATATTGTGCATTAAAATCAGTGAAAAATTTTAATTTTCACTTTGCACCATCCGCTGCGCATTAACGCCTTCGCGCACCATGACTTAATGGCATGTCGTGGTGTGGGGGGTTATATATGGAGCGGGCTCATGCGCTGCGCCCGCTCCATATTCGGCAGGTGTCAGCTGTGTATTACAGCTGACACCCGGGACTAATGGACAGGATCGCGCTGTTAAAAATTATATTATACTAGTGTATTGTACCAGCGACCTAATGATCACTCGTTCCAGTACCCTAAAGGGACTTTTAGGAGGTTTCCACTGTTTTGGTACCTCAGGGGCTTTGCAAATGCGACATGACACCCGAAAACCATTCCAGCTAAATTTAAGCTAAAAAAGCCAAATATTGTTCCTTCCCTTCTGAGTCCTGCCGTGGGTCCAAACAGCAGTTTATTACCACATATGGGGTATTATTACCACATA
This sequence comes from Rhinoderma darwinii, assembly GCF_050947455.1. Classification (NCBI taxonomy): domain Eukaryota; kingdom Metazoa; phylum Chordata; class Amphibia; order Anura; family Rhinodermatidae; genus Rhinoderma; species Rhinoderma darwinii. The sequence goes on along the minus strand of NC_134692.1, from coordinate 84,748,477 downwards.
TGGTGTATTGCTGTAATCAGGACAAATTACTTTACAAATGTTGGGGTGATTTTTCTCCTTTATTCATTGTAAAAATTAAACATTTCTATGTTTTTTCAGAAAAAAATTGATTTTCATTTTCACTGCCTAATTCCACTAATTTCAGCAAAGAAACTGTGGGGTCAAAATGATAACTATACCCCTAGAAAAATTCCTTGAGGGGTGTAGTCTTCAAAATGGGGTCACTTTTGGGCGGTTTCCACGGTCTTGCTCCCTCCAGGGCATTGCAAACGCGACATGGCGCTGAAAACCAATCCAGCAAAATCTGCGCTTCAAAATCCAAATGGCGCTCCTTCCCTTCTGAGCTCTGCCGTGGGTCCAAACAGCAGTTTAGTACCACATATGGGGTATTGCCGTAATCAGGAGAAGTAGCTTTACAAGTCTTGGGGTGCTTTTTATTCTTTATTCCTTGCAAATATTATTTTTTTTTATATTTTTTCAGAAAAAAAGTAGATTTTCACTTTCACAGACAAACTCCAATAAATATAGCAAAAGACCTGTGGGGTCAAGATGCTAACTGTACCCCTAGATAAATTCCTTGGTGTGTTGTTTCCAAAACCGTGTCACTTTTGGGGGATTTCCACTGTTTTGGCACTACAAGACCTCTTCAAACCTGACATGGAGCCTAAAATATATTCCAAAAAAAGGAGGCCCAAAATCCACTAGGTGCTCCTTTGCTTCTGAGGCTGGTGTTTCAGTCCATTATCACACTAGAGCCACATGTGGGATATTTCTAAAAACTGCAGAATCTGGGCAATAAATATTGAGTTACATTTCTCTGGTAAAACCTTCTGTGTTACAGATTTTTTTTTATTACAAATGAATTTCAGCAAAAAAAATAAAATTTGTCAATTTCCCCTTCACTTTGCTTTAATTCCTGTGAAGCGCCTAAAGGGTTAAGAGACTTTCTGAATGCTGTTTTAAATACTTTGAGGGGTGCAAATTTTAATATGGGGTGATTTATGGGGTCTATCTAGTACATAAGGCCCTCAAAGCCGCTTCAGAACTGAACTGGTCCCTGTAATAATCGCCTTTTGAAATTTTCTTGAAAATGTGAGAAATTTCTGCTAAAGTTCTAAGCCTTGTAACGTCCTAGAAAAATAAAATAATGTTCAAAAAACGATGCAAATATAAAGTAGACATATGGAATATGTGAAATAGTAACTATTTTGTGTGGTATTACTATCTGTTTTACAAGCAAATACATTTAAAATGAGAAAAATCATAATTTTTGCAAATTTGCTATACATTTTGGTGTTTTTCACAAATAAGGAATGAATTTATTGACCAAATTTTTCCACTAACAAAGTACAATATGTCACGAGAAAACAATCTCAGAATCGCTTGGATAGGCGAAACCATTCCAGAGTTATTACCACATAAATTGACATGTCAGATTTGAAAAAATGGGGCTGGCCCTGGAGGCCAAAATGAGCTCGGTCCAGAAAGGGTTAAAAAAAATAATCGCTTTCAAAGGTTTACATAGTTTTTAAACCTTTATCAATGCCCTTAGGCCCCATGCACACGACCGTAGTTTTCATTCGTAATTGCGGATCCATTCATTTGTATTGGTCACATACACCTTTCAGTATATTTACGGATGTGTGTCCGTGCCGTAGAAATGATCTGCAAAATATAGGACATGTCCTATATTTGTGAACAATTGCGGCACAAAGTCTATATTTTTTTTTACGGATCAGTAAATACGAATGCACCATGGACCATAATTATGGATAACGTCCCGCAATTGCGGATGACTACGTATATTTGCGGACAGTAAAAACCCTTACGGTCGTGTGCATGAGGCCTTAGAGGTGTCCCTAAGCCCATCCGGTGGAGTAGTCCACAAGTAGTAGTGGTCCACAAACCTGCTGGTTTGTACCAATGACCAGAGATAATCTTATGGAATTCTGCATTCCAAACGTGAAAATTGTAGTCTACCCCAAAATGTTTTGTTTCTTTATATGCGGGATACATAGGGCTTTCTTATAATTTAACCCCTTAAGGACACGGCCAATTTTGGTCTTGAGGACAGAACTATTTTTTTCTATTTCCTTCTTTGCATCCCGATGCTCATAACATTTTTATTTTTTTGTACGACGTAGTTGTATGAGACTTTGTTTTTTGTGGGACGAGTTGTACTTTATGTAGGTACCATTTTTTGGTACAAATACATAATCGTTTAATTTATAAAAAATTTTTTACACCATACACCGATCATCATAAATAATGTTATACGTTTGTTGTACAGGTTGTTACGGTCGCGGCGATACCAAATATGTCTATATTATTTCATGTTTTGGGACTTATATTTTAAAAAGTTTATTTATTGTTTATTTATTAAAAAAATGTGTTTCTGTGTATTTTTTTTAACTTTTTATTTATTTATTTATGATTCATTTTTTTTTTACATTCACTTAACTTTATTTTTAATCCCATAAAGGGATTTTAAATTTTTATTTTTTAACTGCCTTTTCTAGGCCTCCAGAAATGCAATAGAGCCGTCAGTAAATCCCCCTCCCCTCCGCCTGCTCACCTTGTCCCAGTCTACACAGCAAGGCTGACAAGTGAGCTGCAGAAAACAGGAAATGTCAGCCTGATGGGTTTGCTGATGAGCGAACTGGTTCGTCACTAATAAAATTCGGTCTAAAATTCACAAAAGTTTTGGATTCGCCGAAATCCAAAACTTTTGGGGTTCGCAACTCACGAATTTGCAAAATTACAGATAAGAGAAAAAAACTAAGAGGAAAAGAACCCTTGCCGCTGCAACCACTTTTGGACTTCCTGACAGAGCCTCAATTTTTAAATCTGACGTGTCAGTTTAGGTGGTAATAACTCTGGAATGCTTTCACTTATCCAAGTGATTCCGAAATAGTTTTTTTTTCATAATACTTTGTACTTTGTCAGTGGTAAATTTTGCTCAAAATGTTTCCTTTTTAATTATATAAAATAAAAAGTCCAAAATATAAAGAAAATTTAAAAAACTTTTTCCTACCTTTTAGATCCTCTGCTTCTAAAATGGTTAATGATACCACACAAACAAGTAAATAAATAAGGTTTACCACATGTCTGCTTTATGTAGGCATCATTATTTAATGGAGCAGCAAAATGGAGGTGAAATTTACAAATTTCTTTTTTTTTTAAGGTATTAATTTATTTCAGTAACACAGCAAGTGTTAACAGAAAAACACAACTCAATATTTATTACCCAGATTCTGCAATTTCCAGAAATGCCCCGAAATGTGCCCTGGTGTGCTACGTGACTGAAATACAGGCTTTAGAAATTAAAAAGCACCTCATGGATTTTGGGATCTCCTTTCTATTAAGACGTTTTTCTGGCAAAATTTCATGTTTGAAAATGCCTTGAGTTGCCAAAAGAGTAGATACACTCCAAAAGACGACCCCATTTTGGAAACTACACCCCTTCAAGACAAGTATCTAGGGGTGTAGTGAGCATTTTGATCCAACATGTGTTTCATGAAATGTATTCAAATTGGGTCATAAAAAACAGACCATTTTTTTTACAATAATATGTAGGTTTAGCTTAAAAATTTTCATTTCCACAAGGAATTCAAGAGAAAAAGCAACCCAACAATTGTTAGGCAATTTCTGCTGAGCATGGCAATACCCCATATGTGGTCATAAACTGCTGTTTAGGGGGCGTGGCCTGAGCACAGAGCGAGCGGACGCGTTATAGAGGAGCTCCAGGGCTGGACAATCATTTCACCTCGGACTGCCTGGACACTTCTAAACCCCCGAGTACTTGCTGTACAGTAAAGGGGCACATTTTGAAACCAAATTTGGTCTGTTCGATCGTCCTTGGTGTTGCGACCTAGTGCCTGGTGGTAAGCCGCAGCCTAGATTTTCCTCAGTGCCGGAAGGGCATGATTCGCGGAAGACCGGAGCAGACACGATACTGCTAGCTTCATTACCTGGTGACACTCGATCACAGGCTCTCCGCTTACCTGTGACCTTTCCTGGGTTACACAGCGGCTGCAAAGGGTATCACAAGGTCCACAGCGTGAGGTGGTGAGAAGAACCTGCGGCCTATTCACTGCCCCTGCCACTCAGTGGCCTCATGGGGCTGGAGACCACATACAGCGCTACAGTGATTCTAGAGGACAAACTCCAGATACACAAGGTACTAATACTGGACTTGCTCCCTGATATTGCATGCAGCCACATTTTCTCCCTCTGGTGCTTTAACTGTCTGTACAAAGCTCACTGACTTGGCACCTAGGATCTCTATTCAGACCTCCATTATGAAAGCTTCCTGCTTCCGCCATTTTACCTTTGGCTCCTGAATGACTAAAGTGGATAATGATGGCTATGTAGTGGGTGTACTTCACCAACTAAGGGGACAAAAGCGGCTCTCAACTTTTCCGACAACCTGCTCCTTGTGTAATAATTATGGGAAGAACAACTAAATCTAAAGAACCTAAAAAACTGACATCCTCCAGAGGGTAATAGCGCTCAATATTGCCTACGCTCTAACAGTAATATGGACTGCTCTTCATCTGGTAATAGTGGCGCCTCATATAGCCCTCCGTTAAACACCTCTTCCTTCATTACAGAAGGATCATGGCTCGTATGCTGACTTCCCTGCATAAATCTTTACAAGATGATTTTCAGCAAATGCTTCATACTTTACAGGCTGATATCCACAGTATTAGTGACCGCACGTACCATCTTGAGCATAAAATGCCGGAACTGATCAGTTCCCACAATGATGTCCTAGATAAAGTCAGCAATTTGGAAGACAAAATCGACAGACAAGCCTCTAAAATTGCGGATGTGGAAGATCGTTCCCGTAGGAACAACATCAGACTACGAGGTATTCCTGACTCGGTCACTAACGAACAACTATACAAACATGTTGTGGAAATACTCTTTTGCCTGGACTATACGATATAGAAAAGGTGTTGGACCGAATTCACCACCTGCCCTAACTGAAATCAGTGGCGCAGTCACTACCAAGGGATGTCATCACCAGATTTCCTTTCTACCATGTGAAGGAGGCATTTATCAAATGTTTCAAGCAGCCTTCTCTAATTCCAGAAGCACACAAGGATATTACTTCCTTCACAGATTTGTCAGCTGCCCCTCTTGCCAAGAGGCGAGAATACTCTGCGGTTACCAAAACACTGCGAGATCGACGTGTTCAATATTGGTGAGAATTTCCAGTGAAGCTACTAGTCCATAGAGAGGGAACTCTTCACGTATTATTCTCTCCTACAGTGGCTCTCAAGTCTCCTAAAGAATGGAATATGCTACCAGCGACATCTCCTCGTCATCAAGAGACATTGACGTCGCCACGTAACCCAGGAAGGATTGCTGAAGAGTGGCATAAAGTGTCTGCAGATTGAATGTTCTCTTTGAATTGTCAGATAATATCCTTATCTTGTTATATTCCTGTTCTTGGTTATCGATCTAGATTTCCCAATGTATTCGTTACAACATGTAGTACTGCTTATACGCTTTAGGTTATGTAAACTGTTAGAGTCGGTGGTACAGTATGGTTCATTTTTCCTCTTGTGCCCGCCTCTCTCAGATCTTACAATGACATTTGTTGTTCCCTCAGAAGAGATAACAAAGTGTAAAGTGTAAACTTTTGTATACCATTCTTGTTCTCCCAACTTTAGAATTGGGTCAGTTTTCACATAAGTTTCCTTTCCATGGGTGGAGTTCGGCCTCAATTTTGAGGTACGTTTGGTGCCTTCATATACCCACCCCCTATTTCACTCTGTTTGCAAGTTCCGTATAAATCTAAGTGTCCCTTTCCTATGCATCTAATTACTATGGTCTTGCTTATATGGCTCACATATCTTATATGTGATCTACCTATGTCTTGTTGTTATTATATTTTGTTTTCTTTTGGTTTTGAAAGTACATAGTTTACTAGCAATGTTGACATTAGTTGTTATATAATAGAGCTACTTCTAATGAACATTCTGTATGTTTTGCGGACGGTCGTTCAGACTTACCATCTGTCGGCTCCGGCCATGAGCGTCTGTGTTCCCGGCGGCATCTCCCTCCAGGGAGACGCTGGCACTCACTTCCGGGTTCTGTGACTGGTTCCCGAAGGGCGCGCGCCCCCACGCGTGTACGGCCTTAAAGGGCCAGTACGTGTCCAGCTGTCTATTATCAGTAATTAGCCCAGAATGCTGCTGGACTATAAAAAGGGCTCTGACCACTTGTTCCTTGCCTGAGCGTTTTTGTATACCTAAAGTTTGTCTTGCAAATGGTCTTCCAGTTTTTTCCAGTTCCCAGTGTTACCCGTTCCTGCTGCATGTACCCTGTATCCCGTGCTATTGTATCTACTGTTGCATCTAAAGTGAAAGTCAAGTCGTGTCTTCCGCTGCATCTACTGTGCCATCTACGGTGAAAGTCAAGTTGTGTCTCCGCTACTGTGTACATTGCCTCAGGTACCCATTCTGGACTATAGACATTGTTTTGTACCTAGTTGGCCAGCTGCTATCCCGCTACGGGTTGCGGTCCAGTGGGTCAGTAGGCTCAGGCCATGGACCTCGCTGTCCAATTCAAGGGTATGTCACCCTCCCAAGCCATGCAGGATCTGCGAGCACAACAGGATCAACTTCTTGTGGCAGTAGACTATATGGCACAGCAGCTAGGGGCGCTAGCTGCTTCCTTCACTGCTCCTATTCAAGCTCCTCCGAGCGACCCTCCAGCTCTGATCCTCGGTTCTCGCTGCCATTGCCACCTCGGTTCCATGGAGACACACGTTCGTGCAGGGGGTTTCTGAGCCAATGCCATATCCACTTCACTCTGCACGCCTGAGCATTTCCTTCGAACGGACCCAGGATCGCCTTCATTATGTCTCTACTTGCTGGCAAGGTCCTGGCGTGGGCGAATCCAATCTGGGAACGACAGGGACCCGAGACTTCCAGGGGTTCGTGCAGTTGTTTCGTATCGTATTCGAAGAGCATGGCCGAGACTAGTTGGCAGCCACTGCTATCTTTAACCTTCGCCAGGAGGACACCTCCATGGGCGAATACACCATCCAGTTCCGGACCCTGGCAGGAAAATTGTCCTGGAACAATGAGGCCCTGGTAGCATCCTTCTGGCATACATAATATATATATATATATATATATATATATATATATATACACACACACACATATATATATACCTTCTTCCAGTCGTTTGATTGACACTCATTCCACCCAATGCTGGTGGTTTTTACATTGATTTCTGCTCTCACGGATTCTGTTATGAAGTCTCTTATTGGATATGGGGAGTTACCACCCAAAACTAGCTCACTTCCTGTTTCGTGTTGACCCACTTCCGGCCGCTAGATTTGATTGACACTTACCTCATCCAATCACTGTGGTTTTTACACCTACCTCCGTTCTCACTGAGTCTTTTACATAAGTTACCGCCCCAAATTAGCACACTTCCAGTTTTGTTTTGACCTATTTCCGGTCGCCAGATTTCATTGACACCTCATCCAATCCCTGCGGTTTTTACACCTACCTCCGTACTCACTGATTCTTTTACAAAATTTCTTATTGGATATGGGGATTGTCTGCCCCAAACTAGTTCACTTCCTGTTTTCACGATCATACCAACCATGCCTCAGGTAAATCCAATTAAAGTAAGATTTGTAGACATATTATACACCTTATCCTGTCAAAGAGCCTTCATCATTTACCCCCTGACGAAGCCTGGTGGCGAAACGCGTTGGGTGTAAGTGGACTCCTGCCACATCGCTATCTTTACCCCATTGTATATCTGCATGGTCTGTCAACTTCTATTCTATTATTTTTTTGGCTACCTTGCCAGTTATGTCTATCGATTCTGATGAGCTATTTCACAGTTGTTTATTTTTGTTATGTGACTCACCATGGCTGTTTATTTACAATGTACATCTGTATGGTATAGATGTTATGGCCAGTAGCCCACTCAGTATTTTCTTTTACTGTGAGGAATTATATTTTAATGCATTTTTGATGCTATTAACTGTATTTTGTATTTTTATCATGTCTCAATAAAAACTATTTTATTTTGAAAATGTTTGGGTCATTTAACACTGATTTTCTGCATATGTGTTTAAATAAAGGGTTAGTCAGGTTTCTGTCAGGTATTACATTTCTTTTTACTGGATAGAACACCACAGCATGCTGCACTATTCTGACCTTTAAAATGTGAGGGTAACCCGACAAAAAGAAGACATACAGTAAAAATTACTGTAACGGAGTTGTCATAGAATTAAATATTATATTTCTCTTAGAACATGCAAAACATTATAATTTTTCAATTGGAATCATTAACCCGTTAGTGACCGGCCCATAGAGTTTTTACGTAGATCACTAACGGGCCTTATTTCGATGCAATAGACTTTTTACGTCGCTGCATCGGAATAAGCAAACAGAGCAGGGAGTTGTCAAATCTCCCTGCTCTCAGCTGCCAGAGGTAGCTGAGGGCTGGGGGCGTCCCTGCTCGAGCGGGTGAGATCGATATTGGTATTGATCTCACCCGTTTAACCCTTCAGATGCAGTGCTGAATAGCGTGCACCGCATCTGAGTGGTTTTGGAGAGAGGGCGGGAGCTCCCTCTCATCTCACTGACACCCGGCGATAAGATCGCCGAGTGTCTGTGTATCCGATTGCGGCTGGGGGCCTAATAAAGGCCCCCAGGTCTGCCTGTCGTGAATGCCTGCTAGATCATGCCTCTGGCATGACCTAGCAAATGCCTGTCCGTTTTACACGGACAGGCATAATACACTGCAATACAGAAGTATTGCAGTGTATTATAAATGCGATCGGATAATCGCATAGTGAAGTCCCCTAGTGGGACTAGTAAAAAAGTTTAATAAAAAGTGAAAAAAAAAAGTGAAATAAAAAAGTGAAATAAAAAATGAAAAACCCACTTTTCCCCCTTACAAACTGCTTTATTATTATTAACAAACAAAATAAAGTTAAAAAGTTACACATATTTAGTATCGCCTCGTCTGTAACGACCCCAACTATAAACTTATTACATCATTTAACCCGCACGGTGAACGTCGTAAAAAATAAAATAAAAAACCATGCAAAAATTGCTGTTTTCTTTGAATCCAGCCTTAAAAATTTTTGATAAAAAGTGATCAAAAAGTCGCATCTACTCCAAAATGGTACCGATAAAAACTACAAGTCGTCCGCAAAACAGAAGCCCTCCTACAATTGCATCGGCGAAAAAATTAAAACGTTACGGCTCTTCAAATATCGAGACACAAAAACAAATAATTCTGAAAAAAAAGTGTTTTCACTGTGTAAAAGTAGTAAAACATACAAAAACTATACAAACTTGGTATCGTTGCAATCGCAACAACCCACTGAATAAAGTTATTGTATTATTTAAACCACACGGTAAATGGCGTAAATTTAGGATGCAAAAATAGGCTGGTCATTAAGGGGTTAAAAAAAACAAACAAGAAAACCCGAAACGTTCTTGTGTCAAGATATTGCTATTACATACTTGTTATGGCGCCCCCTGGTGTACTATTGATTTCCCGGCCTGCACGATAGAATGAATCACTCTGCTGCCCATGTACAAGAGGCGGTGGTACTCAGCTACTGGGTATGGGTGACCACAGGCACTGAACACATTATGGGGACGTTCTGAAAGGGAAATCGTAAGAACACTAGGGGGCGCTAAAAGAAGTCAATAACAGCAATATCTTGACACAGGAGCATTTTTTTTGTAACTCCTTAAAGGTTTTTTTTCCCCAAATCAAAAATTATCACCTATCCACAGTGAATGGAGCGGCGGGCACATACTCGACCGCCGCTCTATTCAAGCTCCTCCTCCTCACTGCGTGGGGTGCAGTAAGAAGGATCTGCGGGTTTGGGACCACCGTTCACACGATCAGTGGGGTCCCAGCAGTGGGGCCCCAGCGATCAGACAATTATCACCTATCCTGTAGATAGGTGATAATTTATGATTTTTGGAAAAAAGCCCTTTAAAAAAGCCATTTTTCAGATTTTCATTTTCGGTTTTTCCTCCCCACCTTCCAAAAGCCTAAACTTTTTTATTTTTCCGTCTATATAGTCCTATGAGGGCTTGATTTTTGCGGGACGAGTTGTAGTTTTTTTTAGCACCATTTATTGTGCCATATAATGTACTATGAAATGGGAAAAAAAATATTTGTGGAGTAGAAAATGAAAAAAACTGCGATTCCTCCATTGTTTTTTGCGCTTCGTTTTTACGGAATTCACTGTGCAATTAAAAATAACATGTTAACTTTATTCTGTGGGTCAATACGATTACGGCGATACCAAATATATATATAGTTTTTTCTATATTTTACTACATTTACAAGTAAAAACCTAAGTGTAAAAAATAAAATTTATCTTGTGTCGCCAAATTACGAGAGCCATAACTTTTTTATTTTTCTGTCGATTAAGAGGTCTGAGGGCTTATATTTTGCAGGATAAGCTGTAGTTTTTAATTATACTATGTTGGGTCACATGCAACGTTTTTATCACTTTATATTTCATTTTTTGAGGGAGATGAGGAGACCAAAAAAAGAGCTATTCTGGCATTTACATTCTTTTTTTTTACGGCGTACACCGTGCGGGTTAAATAATGATATATTGTAACAGTTCAGACTTTTATGGATGCGGCAATACCAATTATGTTTATTTTTTTTTACTATGCTCTAGGGGGAAAATGGGAAAAGGGGGGTTTTTTGAACTTTGAATTTAGTTTTTTACATAACAAAAAAAACCTTTATTTTACAAATTTGTACTTTTTTTTATTAGTCCACCCAGGGGAACTCAACCAGCGATCGTTAGTTCGCTTGTACTATATACAGCAATAAGGTATTGCAGTATATTGTGATTCTGACAGGCTTCCATTAATTCCTGCCAGAGGCAGGGCTTAATAGGAGAACAAAGATGGCGGACCAGGATGCCTTCATTAGGCCCCTTGACAGCCATAGCAACTATCGCCACCTCGCGATTGCATTGCGGGGGGCGCGATGATCTGTTAGAGGGGGTCGCCTCTCTCTTTCTAACGATTTAAACGCCACAGTCACTAATGACCGTGGCATTTAGCGAGTTAAACGAGCGGGATCCCGCTCATTACTCTGAGGGTATGTGCACACACACTAATTACGTCCGTAATTGACGGACGTATTTCGGCCGCAAGTACCGGACCGAACACAGTGCAGGGAGCCGGGCTCCTAGCATCATACTTATATACGATGCTAGGAGTCCCTGCCTCTCTGCAGGACAACTGTCCCGTACTGTAATCATGTTTTCAGTACGGGACAGTAGTTCCACGGAGAGGCAGGGACTCCTAGCATCGTACATAAGTATGATGCTAGGAGCCCGGCTCCCTGCACTGTGTTCGGTCCACTACTTGCGGCCGAAATACGTCCGTCAATTACGGACGTAATTAGTGTGTGTGCACATACCCTGAAGTGTCGGCGTACAGCTGACACCCGCATCGTGAGCCCGTTCCATACTTCCGCTACTTGACTTTGGCGTATGGATACGTCAAATGTCGGGAAGGGGTTAAGGATGCAACTATTTTGGGCATTGTTGACACAGCAATATATTTTATTTTTTTTGTTTGGGCATCACAACATTCTGAGATATGAGGGCTTGTTTTTTTTTTGCGGGACAAGCTGTGACTTTTTAATGACACCATTTTGGGTACATATAATGAATTGATAAGATAAATACTTTTTTTTGTTCTTGTACATGTTAAATTTATTCTATGGGTCAGTACAATTACAGTGATATTTCACTACATTTGCATAATAAAATTGATAAAAAGAAAAATCTGAATCTTTTTGTGTTGCCATTGTTAGAAAGCGTCTGTGTCTTTAAGATTGCCATGACTACTGATCTAGATTCTGGGCGGTTATGTTTACTTCCTGAGCATATCCCACTTCTCTGTCTTCTTCTTGTCAAGTGTAGGGTGGGGTATTTATACCTGGCCTCCTCCATCTTTCTTTGCTTGTGAATTTTCTCCTTACTTAGGTGTTGTGATCAAGCTCTCACTTAGCCTGTGCCCTAGACTTCTGTACTTCTTGGAAACTGACCTCGACTTGTCTCTCGTTAACCCCTTCGTTACCGATTTTGATTATCTGGTCCCGGCTGGCTCTGACCTCTGCTGTACCTGATTTTCACTCGCTCTGTTTTGGACTGTTTACCCTCTGACTGTCTGGTTACCTGTTCAGGTAGAGCATGCATTGCACCCCTTATTCAACACTGTACTCTGTTAGAACAACCTGGGTTCTGAGCAGCAAAAACCATCCCGCCTTAAAGGGAACCAGTCACCAGCATTTCACCTATTGAACTTTACTTATCCCTCACTGGCCGCTGCTATCAAAAAAGTTCATTGCCGTTATCCCCTCTCCTAAACTCCTCCGCCGACTGTAAATAACGTTCTACTATCATTTTGCGATTTTTATCGTAATAATCCGGTGTCCCGTTGTAGGCACACCACAGAAGAGGACATGAATGCACAAGCGCAGGATTTAGTCTGGTGGGGGAAGGCGTGGAGCTGTCAATCAAAAGTAAGGAGGCGGGGTAAACACAGAAAGACTTGACGAATGAAGATTTGACTCTTTTCAAACGAAGATATGACTCTTTTATGCTCATTAGCATACGCTGTGGGAACACTCAAAAACTGAATATACTAAAGCTACAGAGTCAACTAAGAAGACAATTATAGGTTATATAGAAATGATTTTTCACCCGCTACCACCTGGTATTGCTTGTTTAATAGGTGAAATGCTGGTGACAGGTTCCCTTTAAGGTGGGCTCTGGTGAATACCTCAGAGTAGCCTTAGATTCTGTTGATCAGAATTGTGACGGATTTGGGGTTGCGGTTTTATTTGCATGCTTACTCCCGACAGTCTCCAGCAGCCTTTTGGGAATTGCGCAACCAGTGATTCCATAACATATCCACAAGTCATTTAGATTATTTTTTCGCTATGGAACCTATGCAAGTTTTAGCGTATCAAATGCATAATCTGACTCAGCTGGTATAAGGTCTGGCCGTACGGATATAGAAGAATAAAACAGCGCACACCCAAACAGTTATCCCAGTCGCAACTACGGTTGAACCAAAGGTGAATTTACCTGATCGTTTCTCTGGTGATTGTAAGTCTTTTGTCAATTTTCGGGAGAGTTGTAACTTATATTTTCGACTAAGATCTATCTCCTCTGGAACGGAGCAAGAGTGAGTGGGTATCGTCATTTAGCTCTTGCAGAGCGTTCCTCAAACCTGGGCCACTCACATCACTCTCCATATATGGACACTGATGTCATTGGCTTCCCCAGAGTTACGGCGCAGAGCCTAAACTAGTGCTCTACTCCGGGACACCGGCTCTGGGGTTGCCCCTGATATCACATTCTGGTCCAGGAGGATCCCCTGACGTCACTGTGTATGGACCATGACGTCAGGGGCTTCGACAGCAGAGGAATTCCCAGCCAAAGCGTCGGCAACACTCTGGCTGGGGATTCCACTCCTAGAGGGGCCCCAATGGAGCTATCTACTTGGGTTGTGTGTGGCATTATCTGCAGAGGGCACTGTGGCAGCATCTGCAGAGTGCACTGTGGCAGCATCTGCAAAGGGCAATGTGTCAGCATCTACAGAGGGCACTGTGGCAGAATCTACAGAGGGAACTGTGGCAGAATCTACAGAGAACACTGTGGCAGCATCTACAGAGGGCACTGTGGCAGAATCTACAGAGGGCACTGTGCCAGAATCTACAGAGAACACTGTGGCAGCATCTACAGGGGGTTACTGTGGCATTATCTAAAAGTGGCTGTGGCAGTATCTACAGAGGACACTGTGGCATTATCTAGGGGTGTGTTGCATTATCTACAGAGGGCACTGTGGCATTATCTACAGAGGACTCCGTGGAACTATCTAAAAAGGGGCTGCCCAACCTTGACATGTGTGTCTGCCAAACGCTGCCAACTGAGCCGCCGGACTGCATTTAGCGACACTTAAACTGGATTGTTGAAATAAGCATATAGAGAATTCTCTAAAATTTTAAACCTAGCGGCATTAATATAGTAATGTCGTTTTATTATTATTATAGTAATATAGTGTTATAGTAGTTCACATAACTAATTTATTAACAATAATTTTGTATTGTATAAAATTTTAAAGTAATGCAGCCCGTCAACTTCCCAATTTTTCTTTATGTGGCCCACTTACCCGGCCGAATTTGAGACCCCTGCACTAGAGGATACTATGACCCTTGTTGTGCGTCTGGACCGACGACTACGAGACCGCAAAAACAATAGATCGGTAAAGGTCACCATGCGCTGAGCTCCCTTTATCTGATGCACAAGAGCCCATTCAGTTGGGCACCACTATGTCTTCTCAAGAACAGACACTTTTTCGAAAATGCAAGGGGTTGGACTTCTACTGCGAGGACGCTGGTCATACTCTCAAGCAGTGTTCCAGACGTCCAGCTCCGGAAAATTTTTGAGCCTAGATGGTCCCGTGGAATGACATCTGGGCAGTCAATGCAGGTGAAAAAGCAAGGAAAATTTGTGCAGTCTTTAGGTGACGGCGCCCGGCAAGTAGGAACAGATGCAATATATATGGAGGTAATTCTTTCTTTATTCTTGTGGACAACGCGTTTCAAGACCGTACTGGTCCCTTCATCAGGTCAGATATAATGTTTGTGCTTCGAAGATACATCCTTCTTATATCATAAAAGAAACTGGAAAATTAAATCCCACATGGCTTACATCTTCTGTGAAAGGGGCAATACATGACAAAAAAAGGGAATTTAAAAAATACAAATCTGAGGGTACATCTGTAGCCTTTGTAAAATATAAAGAGCTTAATAAAATCTGTAAAAATGTAATAAAATTTGCAAAAATACAAAATGAAAGGCAGGTGGCCAAGGATAGTAAAATAAATCCCCAAAAATTCTTCAAGTGTATAAATGCTAAAAAGCCAAGGTCTGAACATGTAGGACCCCTAGATAGTGGTAATGGGGAGTTGGTCACAGGGGATCAAGAGAAGGCAGAGTTACTAAATGAAAGAGCAGCTTATGTAGCCGGTGCCAGTGCTGTTAATATATCAGTTGATATACTGAATTGAATGAATGTAGAAATGGTCCAAGCTAAATTTAATAAAATAAACGTGCACAAGGCCCCGGGACCAGATGGGATACACCC
Organism: Rhinoderma darwinii; assembly: GCF_050947455.1. Lineage (NCBI taxonomy): Eukaryota > Metazoa > Chordata > Amphibia > Anura > Rhinodermatidae > Rhinoderma > Rhinoderma darwinii. The sequence goes on along the minus strand of NC_134692.1, from coordinate 84,733,275 downwards.
TAGAATTCTTAAAGAGCTTAGTTCAGTTATTTCTCTCCCCCTTTTCATAATATTCAGATTCTCTAGTGACTGGTATAGTGCCAAGGGACTGGCGCAGGGCAAATGTGGTGCCTATTTTCAAAAAGGGCTCTAGGTCTTCCCCGGGTAATTATAGACCAGTAAGCTTAACATCCATAGTGGAGAAAATTTTTGAGGGGCTATTGAGGGACTATATACAGGATTATGTGACAAAAAATAGTACTATAAGTGACAGCCAGCACGGTTTTACTAAGGACAGAAGTTGTCAAACTAACCTGATCTGTTTTTATGAAGAGGTGAGCAGAAGCCTAGACAGAGGGACCGCTGTGGATATAGCGTTTTTGGACTTTGCAAAGGCATTTGACACTGTCCCTCATAGACGTCTAATGGGTAAATTAAGGACTATAGGTTTAGAAAATATAGTTTGTAAGTTGATTGAGAATTAGCTCAAAGACCGTATCCAGAGAGTCGTGGTAAATGATTCCTACTCTGAATGGTCCCCTGTAATAAGTGGTGTACACCAGGGTTCCGTGCTGGGACCACTATTATTCAACTTATTTATTAATGATATAGAGGATGGGATTAATAGCACTATTTCTATTTTTGCAGATGACACCAAGCTATGTAATATAGTTCAGTCTATGGAAGATGTTCGTGAATTGCAAGCGGATTTAAACAGGCTAAGTGTTTGTCCATCCAGTTGGCAAATGAGGTTTAATGTAGATAAATGTAAAGTTATGCATCTGGGTACCAACAACCTGCATGCATCATATGTCCTAGGGGGAGCTACACTGGGGGATTCACTTGTTGAGAAGGATCTGGGTGAACTTGTAAATCATAAACTAAATAATAGCATGCAGTGTCAATCAGCTGCTTCAAAGGCCAGCAGGATATTGTCGTGTATTAAAAGAGGCATGGACTCGCAGGACAGGGATGTAATATTGCCACTTTACAAAGCATTAGTGAGGCCTCATCTAAAATATGCAGTTCAGTTCTGGGCTCCAGTTCATAGAAAGTATGCCCAGGAGTTGGAAAAAATACAAAGAAGAGCAACAAAGCTAATAAGGGGCATGGAGAATCTAAGTTATGGGGAAAGATTAAAAGAATTAAACCTATTTAGCCTTGAAAAAAGACGACTAAGGGGGGACATGATTAATTTATATAAATATATTAATGGCACATACAAAAAATATGGTGAAATCCTGTTCCATGTGAAACCCCCTCAAAAAACAAGGGGGCACTCCCTCCGTCTGGAGAAAAAAAGGTTCAACCTGCAGAGGCGACAAGCCTTCTTTACTGTAAGAACTGTGAATCTATGGAATAGTCTAACGCAGGAGCTGGTCACAGCAGGGACCGTAGATGGCTTTAAAAAAGGGTTAGATAATTTTCTAGAACAAAAAAGTATTAGCTCCTATGTGTAGAAATTTTTCCCTTCCCTTTTCCCGTCCCTTGGTTGTACTTGATGGACATGTGTCTTTTTTCAGCCGTACTAACTATGTAACCCCGACAGAAACTCATTCCTATATTTATTACGCATCGCTATAGCCTTGTGATTCTCACTCAGCTACATAGATAGAAGAAAACAAAATTAAATTAATATTTTTAGGTATGAAAAATATGATGACATAGGTTATTTTAATATACTGTATAGAAGGAAAAGAACTTGTGATAGAATCGACGTTAGTACGTATCTAAAATGATTATGAGACGTAAAGAATATACACTACCGTTCAAAAGTTTGGGGTCAACCAGAGAATTTTGTGTTTTCCATGAAAACTCACACTTATATTTATCAAATGAGTTGCAAAATGACTAGAAAATGTAGTCAAGACATTGACAAGGTTAGAAATAATGATTTTTATTTGAAATAATAATTTTCTCCTTCAAACTTTGCTTTCGTCAAAGAATGCTCCATTTGCAGCAATTACAGCATTGCAGACTTTTGGCATTCTAGCTGTTAATTTTCTGAGGTAATCGGGAGAAATTTCACCCCATGCTTCCAGAAGCCCCTCCCATAAGTTGGATTGGCTTGATGGGCACTTCTTGCGTACCATACGGTCAAGCTGCTCCCACAACAGCTCTATGGGGTTGAGATCTGGTGACTGCACTGGCCACTCCATTACAGATAGAATACCAGCTGCCTGCTTCTTCCCTAAATAGTTCTTGCATAATTTGGAGGTGTGCTTTGGGTCATTGTCCTGTTGTAGGATGAAATCGGCTCCTATCAAGCGCTGTCCACAGGGTATGGCATGGCGTTGCAAAATGGAGTGATAGCCTTCCTTATTCAAAATCCCTTTTACCTTGTACAAATCTCCCACTTTACCAGCACCAAAGCAACCCCAGACCATCACATTACCTCCACCATGCTTGACAGATGGCATCAGGCACTCTTCCAGCATCTTTTCAGTTGTTTTGCGTCTCACAAATGTTCTTCTGTGTGATCCAAACACCTCAAACTTCGATTCGTCTGTCCATAACACTTTTTTCCAATCTTCCTCTGTCCAATGTCTGTGTGCTTTTGCCCATATTAATCTTTTACTTTTATTAGCCAGTCTCAGATATGGCTTTTTCTTTGCCACTCTGCCCTGAAGGCCAGCATCCCGGAGTCGCCTCTTCACGGTAGACGTTGACACTGGCGTTTTGCGGGTACTATTCAATGAAGCTGCCAGTTGAGGACCTGTGAGGCGTCTATTTCTCAAACTAGAGAGACTAATGTACTTGTCTTGTTGCTCAGTTGTGCAGCGGGGCCTCCCACTTCTCTTACTACTCTGGTTAGAGCCTGTTTGTGCTGTCCTCTGAAGGGAGTAGTACACATCGTTGTAAGAAATCTTCAGTTTCTTGGCAATTTCTCGCATGGAATAGCCTCATTTCTAAGAACAAGAATAGACTGTCGAGTTTCACATGAAAGCTCTCTTTTTCTAGCCATTTTGAGAGTTTAATCGAACCCACTAATGTAATGCTCCAGATTCTCAACTAGGTCAGTTTTATAGCTCCTCAAAACAGCAAAACTGTTTACAGCGGTGCGAATATAATTGCACAAGGGTTTTCAAGTGTTTTCTAATCATCCATTAGCCTTCTAACACAGTTAGCAAACACAATGTACCATTAGAACACTGAAGTGATGGTTGCTGGAAATGGGCCTCTATTGTAAAGGATCTGCCAGGTACTACGTCTGTGTATACTCCCGGGATTAATCAGTCGACACCTGAGGCCAGACCTCTTAGACTGACACCGGCTCCCACCAACCAGGGTGGCAGGCTCAGGAGTGGGAGAGCCTATCGCGGCCTGGTCAGTCGGAGTTAGCTCCGCCCCCTGTCCATTTATACCTGCCGTGTTCTCTTCCTCAGTGCTTGTTATTCTCTTGGATTCCTGGCCCCACTGCTGCCTTGCTCCAGCCTGCTTCTTCCGTGCTTCTGCCTTGCTTCAGTTCCGCTTATCCTGCTTCGCTTTGCCCCTGGCTTGCTTCCTGCTCCGTGCTCTCGTTGGTATACTCCACTACATCCTGATCCTGACTCATTCACCGCTCCGTTTCCTCGCGGCGTTCCGTGGGCTACTGCCCCTTCCCTTGCGTGTTCCCTGTTTGTACTCCCTTGCACTTAGACAGCGTAGGGACCGCCGCCAAGTTGTACCCCGTCGCCTAGGGCGGGTCGTTGCAAGTAGGCAGGGACAGGGCGGTGTGTAGATTAGGGCTCACTTGTTCCCTTCACCTCCTTCCTGCCATTACATAATAAAAAGCCCATACCTAGTCTACCATTTCTCCTACGCTGACGCTATCATGGACCCCCTTGAGACCCTGACCGAGCAGATGCAGGGCCTCTCCCTACAGGTCCAGGCCCTGGCTCAGAGGGTCAACCAGGGTGACGCTGCCTTAGTAGTACCCCTCACCTCACCTCTAGAACCCGACCTCAAGTTACCTGACCAGTTCTCAGGGGACCGTAAGACTTTTCTCTCCTTCCGGGAGAGTTGCAGACTTTATTTCCGCCTAAAACCTCACTCCTCAGGTTCCGAGAACCAGCGGGTGGGTATCATTATATCCCGACTCCAGGAAGGGCCCCAAGAGTGGGCCTTCTCCTTGGCTCCTGACGCCCCTGAACTTTCCTCCGTTGATCGTTTTTTCTCTGCCCTCGGGCTCATTTACGACGAGACTGACAGGACTGCCTTAGCCGAGAGTCAGCTGGTGACCTTACGTCAGGGTAGGAGACCTGTTGAGGAATACTGTTCTGATTTTAGAAAGTGGTGCGTAGCTTCTCGGTGGAACGACCCGGCCCTAAGGTGCCAGTTTAGGTTAGGATTATCTGACGCCCTGAAGGATCTGCTGGTTAGCTACCCCTCTTCTGACTCCCTAGACCAGGTTATGGCCCTAGCAATACGACTTGACCGACGTCTCAGGGAACGTCAGCTTGAACGTTTCAATGTGTTCCCCTCTGACTTCCCTGCGATTCCCCCCGAGGTCCCGTCTCCTCGCCCTTCCACGGAGGACTCGGAGGTACCTATGCAACTCGGGGCCTCCATGTCCCCTCGACAACGTAGAGAGTTTCGCAGGAAGACTGGTCTCTGCTTCTATTGTGGGGACGACAAGCATCTGTCCCAGGCGCAAGAATAAACAGCCGGAAAACTTCCGCGCCTAAGTGATCATCGGGGAGGTCACTTGGGCGCACAGGTATTTCCCGTTAATATGAAGCGCAATAAAATTTTGCTTCCCTTTCAGGTCTCGTTTGCTGGCCGGTCTGCCACGGGCAGTGCCTTCGTGGATTCTGGCTCATCTGCTAATATCATGTCTGTGGAATTTGCTATGTCTCTAAAAATGCCTTTTATTGATTTGCCTTATCCTATCCCGGTAGTGGGTATCGACTCCACTCCTCTTGCTAATGGTTATTTTACTCAGCATACTCCTGTTTTTGAACTCCTTGTTGGCTCCATGCATTTGGAGCAGTGCTCTGTACTGGTGATGCAGGGATTATCGTCCGATCTGGTATTAGGTCTTCCCTGGTTGCAGCTGCATAATCCCACGTTTGATTGGAATACTGGGGATCTCACCAAATGGGGTAGTGAATGCCTGATGTCATGTCTTTCGGTTAACTCTATTTCTCCCCGGGAGGAGGTAAACACGCTTCCTGAGTTTGTTCAGGACTTCGCTGATGTGTTTTCTAAGGAGGCCTCCGAGGTGTTGCCCCCTCATAGAGATTACGATTGCGCCATCGATTTGGTGCCTGGTGCCAAGCTTCCTAAGGGTAGGATATTTAATCTTTCATGTCCTGAACGTGAAGCTATGAGGGAGTATATCCAAGAATGCCTGGCCAAGGGTTTCATTCGCCCCTCGACTTCTCCTGTAGGTGCTGGCTTCTTCTTCGTGGGGAAGAAGGATGGTGGTCTTAGGCCGTGCATTGATTATCGGAACCTGAATAAGGTCACCGTAAGGAACCAGTATCCCCTTCCTTTGATTCCAGATCTTTTTAATCAGGTTCAGGGGGCCCAATGGTTTTCTAAGTTCAATCTACGGGGGGCATATAACCTTATCCGCATCAAAGAGGGGGATGAGTGGAAAACTGCGTTCAACACACCCGAAGGTCATTTCGAATACCTGGTCATGCCCTTTGGGTTGTGTAATGCCCCTGCCGTCTTCCAGAATTTTATTAATGAAATCCTGAGAGATTACCTGGGTAATTTTCTTGTAGTGTACCTTGATGACATACTGGTGTTTTCCAAGGACTGGTCCTCCCACGTGGAGCATGTCAGGAAGGTCCTCCGGGAAAATAATCTGTTTGCGAAGACCGAAAAATGTGTGTTTGGGGTAAAGGAGATACCATTTTTAGGTCAAATCCTCACTCCTCATGAATTCCGCATGGACCCAGCCAAGGTTCAGGCTGTGGCGGAATGGGTCCAACCTGCCTCCCTGAAGGCGCTACAGTGTTTTTTGGGGTTCGCTAACTATTACAGGAGATTTATTGCCAACTTCTCGGTCGTCGCTAAGCCTCTTACGGACCTTACTCGCAAGGGTGCTGATGTCCTCAATTGGCCCCCTGAGGCCGTCCAGGCTTTTGAGACCCTCAAGAAGTGCTTTATCTCGGCCCCCGTGCTGGTTCAGCCCAACCAAAGGGAGCCATTTATTGTGGAGGTTGACGCATCCGAGGTGGGAGTGGGGGCTGTCTTGTCCCAGGGTACCAGCTCCCTCACCCATCTCCGCCCCTGTGCTTACTTCTCTAGGAAGTTTTCGCCCACGGAGAGTAACTATGATATTGGCAACCGCGAACTTTTAGCCATTAAATGGGCTTTTGAAGAGTGGGGTCACTTCCTGGAGGGGGCCAGACACCAGGTAACGGTCCTTACTGACCACAAGAATCTGGTTTTCCAAGAATCTGCCCGGAGGCTTAATCCTAGACAAGCTCGTTGGGCACTATTCTTTACCAGATTTAATTTCTTGGTTACCTATAGAGCTGGGTCCAAAAATATTAAGGCTGATGCACTGTCACGTAGTTTCATGGCCAATCCTCCTTCCGAGAAGGATCCTGCTTGTATTTTACCCCCTGGTATAATCGTTTCTGCCACTGATTCTGATTTAGCTTCTGACATCGCGGCTGATCAAGGTTCAGCTCCCGGGAACCTCCCTGGGGACAAACTGTTTGTCCCCCTGCAATACCGGCTAAGGGTACTCAGGGAAAACCATGACTCCGCACTATCTGGTCATCCTGGCATCTTGGGTACCAAACACCTCATTACCAGAAACTATTGGTGGCCTGGGTTGCCTAAAGACGTTAGGGCTTACGTCGCCGCTTGTGAGGTTTGTGCTAGGTCCAAGACCCCTAGGTCCCGACCTGCGGGCTTACTACGTTCCTTGCCCATTCCCCAGAGACCTTGGACCCATATCTCCATGGATTTTATCACCGATTTGCCTCCATCTCAGGGCAAGTCGGTGGTGTGGGTGGTAGTAGACCGCTTCAGCAAGATGTGCCACTTTGTGCCCCTTAAGAAACTACCTAACGCCAAGACGTTAGCTTCTTTGTTTGTTAAACACATCCTGCGTCTCCATGGGGCCCCAGTCAATATCGTTTCTGACAGAGGGGTACAATTTGTTTCCTTATTTTGGAGAGCTTTTTGTAAAAAGTTGGAGATTGATCTGTCCTTCTCCTCCGCCTTCCATCCCGAAACTAATGGCCAAACGGAAAGGACTAACCAATCCCTGGAACAATATTTAAGGTGTTTCATCTCTGACTGTCAATTTGATTGGGTCTCATTCCTTCCCCTTGCCGAATTTTCCCTGAATAACCGGGTCAGTAACTCGTCAGGGGTCTCCCCGTTTTTCTGTAATTTCGGATTTAACCCAAGGTTCTCCTCCGTTTCTCCTGGTTGTTCCAATAATCCCGAGGTAGAGGACGTTCATCGGGAACTGTGCACAGTCTGGGCCCAGGTTCAGAAGAACCTAGAGGCGTCCCAGAGCGTAAAAAAGATTCAGGCTGATAGTAGACGTTCTGCTAACCCCCGGTTTGTCGTCGGGGATCTGGTCTGGTTGTCGTCCAGGAACTTGCGCCTTAAGGTCCCGTCCAGGAAGTTTGCTCCCCGATTTATTGGACCTTATAAGATCATTGAAGTCCTCAACCCTGTATCCTTCCGTCTGGAGCTGCCCCCATCCTTTCGCATACATGACGTCTTCCATGCCTCCCTCCTTAAACCCTGCTCTCCGTTCTGGTCCCCCTCGAGGAAACCTCCTGTTCCCGTTCTCACCCCTGAGGGGGTGGAATTCGAGGTGGCCAAGATTATGGACAGTAGGATGATCCAGGGCTCCCTCCAGTACCTGGTCCATTGGAGAGGATACGGGCCGGAGGAGAGGAGTTGGGTACCTGCTCGTGATGTTCACGCTGGGGTATTGATCAGGAGGTTCCACCTTCTCTTCCCCACTAAACCGGGTCCTCTTAGTAAGGGTCCGGTGGCCCCTCATAAAAGGGGGAGTACTGTAAAGGATCTGCCAGGTACTACGTCTGTGTATACTCCCGGGATTAATCAGTCGACACCTGAGGCCAGACCTCTTAGACTGACACCGGCTCCCACCAACCAGGGTGGCAGGCTCAGGAGTGGGAGAGCCTATCGCGGCCTGGTCAGTCTGAGTTAGCTCCGCCCCCTGTCCATTTATACCTGCCGTGTTCTCTTCCTCAGTGCTTGTTATTCTTCTTGGATTCCTGGCCCCACTGCTGCCTTGCTCCAGCCTGCTTCTGCCGTGCTTCTGCCTTGCTTCAGTTCCGCTTATCCTGCTTCGCTTTGCCCCTGGCTTGCTTCCTGCTCCGTGCTCTCGTTGGTATACTCCACTACATCCTGATCCTGACTGACTCATTCACCGCTCCGTTTCCTCGCGGCGTTCCGTGGGCTACTGCCCCTTCCCTTGCGTGTTCCCTGTTTGTACTCCCTTGCACTTAGACAGCGTAGGGACCGCCGCCAAGTTGTACCCCGTCGCCTAGGGCGGGTCGTTGCAAGTAGGCAGGGACAGGGCGGTGTGTAGATTAGGGCTCACTTGTTCCCTTCACCTCCTTCCTGCCATTACATCTATACACCTATATAGACATTGCATTAAAAACCAGATGTTTGCAGCCAGAATAGTCATTTAGCACATTAACAATGTATAGAGTGTATTTCTGATTAATTTAATGTTATCTTCATTGAAAAAAACTGTGCTTTTCTTGCAAAAATAAGGAAATTTCTAAGTGACCCTAAACTTTTGAACGGTACTGTATAAGTTTTCTTAAAAATTTTATTTCTAATAAAAAGCTAATAATATTTGTTTCATAAAGTTATAGTGAAATTAAATATGTTAAAAACTCTAAAAAAAAAAAGGAGGGGGAAAAGGGAGGGTTCTTGCCATCCCTGTTGGACTTATATTCAATGACTAATATTTTTGCTGATATGTATAAATTCCTCTGATTCAGAACATAGTTGTACTTTTATGTTTCTTACAACTAAACCATATGGAAATACAGATTATATGTTCCATGGGTTACACAATTGGGCGTGTATGTCGGGAAACTCTATGCTGCTGAAAGTTTGGACAGCTCCCTCTTAGCCGAATAAAAAAGACTCCCCGAGGGGGCGCTATTGGTTTAAAATGCATATATACAAGCATAATGTAACCAAATAGCAACTATAGGTGGAATGGAAGAGACCTGAGAACAGATGAGACCTGAAATAACTTTTGTAACCCATGGAGCTGTCCAGCACTTTCAGCACTTCAGAGAAGCGTCCCCATGACAACAGTGATGCCCATGCCGCAGATCATGTAACATATAATTTGTATTTCCATATGGTTTAGTTGTAAGAAACATAAAAGTCCAACTATGTTTTGAATCAAAGGAATTTATACATATCCGCAAAAAATATTAGTCATTGAATATAAGTACATTAAAATGAACGGTAATAGTCTACCTCGAATGGGGGTTATTCAAAAAATTTAAAATAATTTCTGCATATTTTAGATAATTTGAACATTGTTTACAATGTATATGTGTTGCATTCTTATTTTATCATCTTTATATTGTTGTTTAACTTTTTATCAATACCGATGAAGTGACGGGAATACACCAATCCCACTATGAACTGTCACCCACACCTCTGACACAGAAGTATTTCCTGGTCAAAGTGGGTATTTAAGTGGTGCATTTTTCCCATCATTCTACAAGCCTAATGAAGACCTTAGTTTGAGGTCAAAACGCGTAGCTTCTGTGACCACCTTTGTGACAAATGTTGTTTTACTACACGTCTTTTTTAAAGAAATTAATTTCTACTCATTGTGATACTCTGCCTCGACTGGGAATTTGGTTCAATCCTTCACACTAGCGCAGGAGCGCCTTCTACTAAGAGTGATTATTTTTTCAAAATCATTTGGAACCTGATACAAAACGTGGAAATTTGAAATGCAAGTTAAGTGTATGTTCACAAATGCTAGAAGTCTGTGAATATAGTGTTTTTGAGCTTTAAAAAAGCACTTCACACTGTTCCTCATAGGCATCTAATGGATAAATTTAACCCCTTTGCGCTTAGCGACGTACTATTCCGTTGCGCTAAGTGCATCGTTCGCTCTCAGCGCCGGAATAGTACATCACGGGAGGAACGGCCATTTCGGCCGTCTTCCCGACACATACAGGAGCTGTGACAGCTACTGTTTCGTACAGCAGTACCTTGAGGGGGGACCGATTGCTGTGTCCCCCCTGATTAACCCCTTGGAAGCCGTGTTAAATGGCAATCAGACGCCTAACAATGGTGCCTGTCTATGCCATCTACGGAAGCCTAGTGGGTCCTGACTAAGTCAGGATACACTATGCTTGCAGTCAGTGAGGAGCTGATAGCTCTAATACACTGCACTACGTAGTAGTAGTGCAGTGTATTAGAATAGCGATCAGGGCCTCCTGCCCTCAAGTATACTAGTGGGACAATGTAATAAAGTTACAAAAAATTAAAAAAAAGTTGTGTAAAAATAAGAAAATAAAAGTTTTAAAAGTAATAAAAGTAAAAATCCTCCTTTTTCCCTCATCAGTCCTTTATTATTAATAAAAATAAATAAACAAATAAACTATACATAATTGGTATCGCCGCGTCTGTAACGTCCTGACCTACAAAAGTATTGTTATTTATCCCGCACGTCGTAAAAGAAAATAATAATAAACCATACCAGAATCACAATTTTTTGGTCACTTCACTTCACAAAAAATGGCATAAAAAGAGATCAAAAAGTCGCATGTACCTAAAAATGGTAATCATCGAAACTGCAGTTCATTACGCAAAAAACAAGTCCTCACATGGCTTTCTTGATGGTAAAAAACAAAAACTTTATGGCTCTTACAATATGGTAACACAAAAAGTAAATGATTTTTAATAAAAAGTATTTTATTGTGCAAACGCCATAAGACATAAAAAAAAACTATAAACGTATGGTATCGCCGTAATCGTATCGCCCCGAAGAATAATATGAATATGTAATTTATAGCGCACGCTGTAAGAAAAATAGAATAAAAAAACAATACTGGAATTGCTGTTTTTTAGTCACCACGCAACTTAAAAATAGAACAAAAACTGATCAAAAAGTCGCATGCACCCCATGAAAACTACAATGAATTCCTCAAGGGGTCTAGTTTCCAAAATTGGGTCACTTTTGGGGGGTTTCCACTGTTTTAGCACCACAAGACCTCTTCAAACCGGACATGGTACCTAATAAAAATGAGGCCACATAATCCTCTAGGTGCTCCTTTGCTTCGGAGGCCGATGCTTCAGTCCATTACTGCACTAGGGCCACATGTGGGATATTTCTCAAAACTGGAGAATCTGGGCAATAAGTATTGAGTCGCGTTTCTCTGGTAAAACCTTCTGTTTTACAGAAAAAAAATGAATAAAAAGGATTTTCTGACAAAAAAACTTAAACATGTAAATTTCACCTCTACTTTGCTTTTAATTCCTGTGAAACACCTAAAGGGTTAATAAACTTTCTAAATGCTGTTTTGAATACTTTGAGGGGCCTCGTTTCTAAAATGGGGTGTTTGATAGGGGTTTCTAATATATGGGTCCCTCAAAGCCACTTCAGAACTGAACTGGAACCTAAAGAAAAGAAAAAATGGGGCTTATGGCCGTGTCCAGGATGCGTTATGAGGCAATACTTAGCTTCTTACATTATACTGATAATGAGCCGTGTCCACCGCGAGATGAACCCAGTTTTGACCGTTTGAATAAACGGAGACCCCTATTAGACCATTTCAGTGCCCAGTTTGCCCAAGCATACTCCCCCGAGAAGTGTATTTCTATTGATGAGTACTTGGTACATTTTAAAGGGAGGCTTCAATTCCGCCAATACCTGCCGAGTGAGAGGGCAAGGTATGGCGTGAAAATGTATAAGCTGTGCGAGAGTGCATCAGGGTGTATTTACAAACTTAGGATATATGAAGGGAAGGACACCAGTATTCAGCCCCCAGAATGCCCCCCCCCCCCCTTACTGGGAATTAATGCAAAAATTGTGTGGGATTTGGTGCACCCACTGCTGGACCAGGGTTACCACGTTTACCTGGATAATTTTTATACCAGCGTCCCAATCTTCAAGTGCCTCGCTTCCAGAAGTACTGTGGCATTCGGCACTGCTAGAAGAATCCTGAGAGGCCTCCCTAAGACTCTGCTTCGGCAAACAAAAAGGGGTGAGAGCAGGGCACATTCTAGCAGCAATATATTGTGTGTCAAGTACAAGGATAAGAGAGATGTCCCTGTATTGATGACAATACATGGCCACACCAGTATCCATGTACCTGTACGAGGTACCAGTACAGAGACCCCCAAACCAGACTGCATCCTGGACTACAATAGGTACATGGGAGAGGTGGACTTGTCAGATCGAGTCCTGAAGCCCTACAATGCCATGCCATGCGGAAATCAAGGGTGTGGTATAAGAAGCTGGCCGTGCACATCATACAGATGGCATTGTACACTGCATACGTGCTACTTCGATGTACAGGCCAGACGGGAACTTTCCTGGAATTTCAGGAGGTGGTTATCACGAACCTAATCTTTAGGGGCCAAGAAGGAGGGCCACACGCATCGTACCGGGGTACCACTTTCCAGGAGAAGTTCCCCAAACTGGCAAGAAGGGAAAAAGTCATAATAGGTGCAAAGTCTGCTATAAAAGGGGGGATAAGGAAGAACACAATATATCATTGCGACACGTGTCCCGAAAAAACAGGTCTCTGTATGAAAGTGTTTTAAAATTTATCATACATCCCTTGATTTTCAATCTGCCCCAGTTTTACTTACCCTGATGCACTCCGCACAGCTTATCCCATTCATATTTCCCTTCTGAGCCCTGCTGTGTGCCCAGGCAGCTGTTAATAGCAACATGTAGGATATTGCCATACCTGGGAGAACCCACATTAGGAGAACCCACATTACAGTTTATGGGGTGTATATCTCCGGTTGCACATGCTGGGCACAATATATCGGACACTGACATGGCATATATGTATCGAAAATTGCAAATCTCACTTTGCACCCTCTGTTGCGCATTATCTTTTACACAATACCTGTAGGATGAAAATGCTCACTACACCTCTAGATGAATGCCTTAAGGGGTGTAGTTTTTAAAACAGGGTCACTTCTCGAGGGTTTCAACTGTACTGGTACGTCAGGGGCTTCTGCATACATGACTTAGCACCAGAAAAGCTCCAGTAAGCTAAATGGTGGTCCTTTGCTTCTGAGCCCTCACATGGGCCCAAACGGCAGTTTATCACCACAAATGGGGTATTGCCGCACTCAGGACAAATTGGTCAACAAAATGGGGTATTTTATTCCTTGTGAAAATAAGAAATTTTGAGCCAAAACTACATCTTATTGGAAAAAATTAAAACATTTTTAATTCACAGCCCAATTCAAATAAATTATGTGAAAAAACGGTGAGGTCTAAATGGTCACAACACCCAAAAATGAATTCGTTGAGGGGTGTAGTTTCCAAAATGGGGTCACTTCTGGTGGGTTTCCATTGTTTGATACCTCTGGGGCTCTGCAAATGTGACATGGCACCCGAAAACCAATCCAGCAAAGTCTGGACTCCAAAGAACACATAGCGCTCCTTTCCTTCTGATCCCTCCCATGGGCCCAAACGGCAGTTTATCACCACAAATGGGATATTGCCACACTCAGGACAAATTGGGCAACAAAATGGGGTATTTTATTCCTTGTGAAATTAAGACATTTTGGGGCAAAACTACATCTTATTGGAAAAAACTCTTTTTTTTTAAATTCACAGCCCAATTCAAATACACTCTGTGAAAAAACTGTGGGGTCAAAATGGTAACAACAACCATAAATGAATTCCTTGAGGGGTGTAGTTTCCAAAATGGGGTCACTTTTGGGGGATTCCTACTGTTTTGGCACCTCAACACCTCTTCAAACCTGGCATGCTGCCTAAAATACATTCTAATAAAAAGAGGCCACAAAATGCACTACGTGCTTCTTTGCTTCTGGGGCTTGTGTTTTAGTCCACGAGCACACTAGAGCCACACGTGGGACATTTCTAAAAACTGCAGAATCTGGACAATGCATGTTTAGTAGTGTTTCTCTGGTAAAACCTTCTGTGTTACAGAAAAAAAATGTAATAAAATTGAAATTCAACAAGAAAAATGAAATTTGCAAATTTCACCTCCACTTTGGTTTAATTCCTGTGAAATGCCTAAAGGGTTTAATAAAACTTTCTAAATGCTGTTTTGAATACTTTGAGGGGTCTAGTTTTTAAAATGGGGTGTTTTTATGAGAGTTTTTAATACATAGGCCCCTCAAAGCCACTTCAAAACTGAACAGGTACCGTAAAAAAAAAAGCTTCTGAAATTTTCTTAAAAATATGAGAAATTGCTGTTTATGTTCTAAGCCTTGTAACGTCCAAGAAAAAAAAAAGAATGTTCAAAAAACGATGCCAATCTAAAGTGGACTTATGGGAAATGGGAACTAGTAACTATTTTGGGTTGTATAACCATCTATTTTAAAAGCAGATGCATTTAAATTCAGAAAAATTTAATTTTTTCACAATTTTCGGTAAATTATGACATTTTTCCCAAATATAATCACTAATATTTTCACTGAATATATCGACCAAATTTTAACACTAACATGAAGCCCAATGTTTCACGAGAAAACAATCTCAGAATCGCTTGGATAGGTTTAAGCATTCCGACGTTATTACCACATAAAGTGAAATATGTCAGACTTGAAAAATGGGCTCTGAGCCTTAAGGTCCAAACTAGGCTGCGTACTTAAGGGGTTAAAGACTATAGGTTTAGACAGTATAGTTTGTAATTGGATAGAGAATTGGCTCAAGGACCGTATCCAGAGAGTTATTGTCAATGATTACTACTCTGAATGGTCCCTGGTTATAAGTGGTGTACCCCAGGGTTCAGTGCTGGGACCACGATTAGTCAACTTATTTATTAATGATATAGAGGATGGGATTAATAACACTATTTCTATTTTCACCAAGCTATGTAGTATTGTTAAGTCTATAGAAGATGTTCATAAATTACAAGCTGATTTGGACATACTAAGTGTTTGGGCATCAATTTGGAAAATGAGGTTTGATGTAGATAAATGTAAAGTTATGCATCTGGGTACCAACAATCTGCATGCATCATATGTCCTAGGGGGAGCTATACTGGGAGAGTCACTTGTTTAGAAGAATCTGGGTGTACTTGTAGATCATAGACTAAATAACAGCATGCAATGTCAGTCAGCTGCTTCAAAGGCCAGCAAGATATTGTCATGTATTAAAAGAGGCATGGACTGGCGGGACAGGGATATAATATTACTACTTTACAAAGCATTAGTGCAGCCTCATCTAAAATATGCAGTTCAGTTCTGGGCTCCAGTTCATAGAAAGGATGCCCAGGAGTTGTAAAAAAAATACAAAGAAGAGCAACGAAGCTAATAAGGGGCATAGGGAATTTATGAGGAAAGATTAAAATAATTAAACCTATTTTGCCTTGAAAAGAGACAACTAAGTGGGGACATGATTTGCTTATACAAATATATGAATGGCACATACAAAAAATATGGTAAAATCCTGTTCCATGTAAAACCCGCTCAAAAAAACAAGGGGGCAATCCCTGGTTCAATCTGCAGAAATGACAAGAGTTCTTTATTGTGAAAACTGTGAATCTATGGAATAGTCTACCGCAGGAGCTGGTCAGAGCAGCTGGCTTTAAAAATCGGGTTGGATAATTTCCTAGAACGAAAAAACATCAGTTCCTATGTCAATGTGTAGAAATTTTTTCCTTCCCTTTTCCCATCGCTTGGTTGAATTTGATGGACATGTGTCTTTTTTCAACCGTACTAACTATGTAACTATGGCTGCAGACACATAATACGGTTATTGATTGGGTAAAAGCAGATTTAAGTGTAATTCTAAATGTTATGATTCTTGCATATCTTTGTCTACTACTAATGTATCTTGCAACGCACTAGCATTGCCTGAGTGTATTCAAGATTTTGAGGATGTCTTTTCTAAAATTGATTGTGAATCTCTACCTCCCCATAGGCCGTACGACTGTCCCATTATACTTCTCCCTAATTCTAAGCTGCCTAAGTGGCGGATTTATAACCTTTCTGCTCCGGAAGGACAAGCCATGAAAGATTATATTAACCCCTTCCCGCTCCTTGACGTACTATTACGTCATGGCAGCTGTATAGTTCGCGCTCCATGCCGTAATAGTACGTCTCGGGAGTAACGGCCGTTTCGGCCGTCCTCCCGACACATACAGGAGCTGTGACGCTGCTGTCTTGTTCAGCAGCTGTCACAGCTCCTACAGCGGGGACCGATCGCTGTGTCCCCGCTGATTAACCCCTTAAAAGCCGCGTTCTATAGAGATCGCGGCTTTTTAGGGGTTAAGCTGCCATCGCCGGCCTGCTACGCGATAGCGGCCGGCGATGGTGACTATGGCAACCGGACACCAAACAATGGCGTCCGGCTATGCCATAGACGGAAGCCTAGTGGGTCCTGACAACGTCAGGACCCACTATGCTTGCTGTCAGTGAGTAGCTGACAGTTCTAATACACTGCACTACGCATGTAGTGCAGTGTATTAGAATAGCGATCAGAGCCTCCTGCCCTCTTTTCCCCTAGTGGGACAAAGTAATAAAGTTAAAAAAAAGTTAAAAAAAAGATGTGTAAAAATTAGAAAATAAAAGATTTAAAAGTAATAAAAGTAAAAATCCCCCTTTTCCCTTATCAGTCCTTTATTATTAATAAAAATATATAAACAAACAAATAAACTATACATAATTGGTATCGCCGCGTCCGTAACGGCCTGAACTACAAAATTATTTCATTATTTATCCCGCACGGTGAACGCCGTAAAATAAAATAATAATAAACCGAACCACAATCACAATTCTTTGGTCACTTCACCTCCCAAAAAATGGAATAAAAAGAGATCAAAAAGTCGCATGTACCTAAAAATGGTCCTGATCGAAACTACAGTTCGTTACGCAAAAAATAAGTCCTCGCACGGCTTTATTGATTGAAAAATAAAAACGTTATGGCTCTTAGAATAAGGTAACACAAAAAGTGAATGATTGTTTACAAAACGTATTTTATTGTGCAAACGCCATAAGACATAAAAAAAAACTATAAACATCTGGTATCGCCGTAATCGTAACGCCCCGCAGAATAAAGTGAATATGTCATTTATAGCGCACGGTGAACGCTGTAAAAAAAAACGAAAAAAAAACAATAGTAGAATTGCTGTTTTTTAGTCACCACGCCACCTAAAAATAGAATAAAAACCGATCAAAAAGCCGCATGCACCCCAAGAAAACTACAATGGATTCCTCAAGGGGTCTAGTTTCCAAATTGGGGTCACTTTTGGGGGGGTTCCCAATGTTTTGGCACCACAAGACCTCTTCAAACCGGACATGGTGCCTAATAAAAAAGAGGCCTCAAAATCCACTGGGTGCTCCTTTGCTTCGGAGGCCGGTGCTTCAGTCCATTACCGCCCAAGGGCCACATGTGGGATATTTCTCTAAACTGCAGAATCTGGGCAATACGTATTAAGTTGCGTTTCTGTGATAAATCCTTTTGTGTTATAAAAAAAATGGTATAAAGAGGATTTTCTGACAAAAAAAAAATGTAAATTTCACCTCTACTTTGCTCTAAATTTTTGTGAAACACCTAAAGGGTTCATAAACTTTCTACATGCTGTTGTGAATACTTTGAGGGGTCTAGTTTCTAAAATGGGGTATTTGATAGGGGTTTCTAATATATGGGCCCCTCAAAGCAACTTCAGAACTGAACTGGAACCTAAAAAAATAAATAAATGAGGCAATACTTCGCTTCTTACATTATACTGATAATGAGCCGTGCCCACCCCGAGATTACCCCAGTTTTGACCGTTTGTCTAAACGGAGACCCTTATTAGACCGTTCCAGTGCCCGGTTTTCCCAAGCATACACCCCCGAGAAGTGTATTTCTATTGATGAGTCCCTGGTACATTTTAAAGGGAGGGTTCAATTCCGCGAGTACCTGCCGGGTAAGAGGGCAAGGTATGGCGTGAAGATGTATAAGCTGTGAGAGTGCATCAGGGTATACCTACAGGTTTAGGATATATGAAGGAAAGGCCACCCCCAAACCAGACTGCATCCTGGACTACAATAGGTACATGGGAGTGATGGACTTGTAAGATCAAGCCCTGAAGCCCTACAGCGCCATGCGGTGTGGTATAAGAAGCTGGCCGGGCACATCATATAGATGGCTTTGTACAATGCGTACGTGCTACGTCGATGTGCAGGCCAGACGGGAACTTTCCTGGAATTTCAAGAGGTGATTATCAAGAACCTAATATTTAGGGACCAAGAAGGGGGGGCACCCAGTACTTCTGGAAGCGAGCCCACACGCATCGTACCAGGGCAACACTTTCCAGGGGAAGTTCCCCAAACTGGCAAGAAGGGAAAAAGTCAAAAGATGTGCAAAGTCTGCTATAAGAGGGGGATAAGGGAGGACACAATATATCAATGTGACACGTGTCCCGAATAACCAGAGCTCTGTATGAAAGTGTTTTAAAATTTATCATACATCCCTTGGTTTATAATTTACCCCAATTTTACTTACCCTGATGCACTCCGCACAGCTTATCCCCCCTAGTCTTTCCCCTCTGGGCCCTGCTGTGTGTCCAGGCAGCTGATAACAGCCACATGTAGGGTATTGCCATACCCGGGAGAACCCACATTACAGTTTATGGGGTGTAGGTCTCCGGTCAAAATGGCCACTACACCTCTAGATGAATGCCTTAAGGGTGTAGTTTTTAAAACGGGGTCACTTCTTGCGGGTTTCAACTGTACTGGTACCTCAGGGGCTTCTGCATACATGACTTCGCACTAGAAAATCCCGAGTAGGCCAAATGGTGGTCCTTTCCTTCTGAGCCCTCCCATGGGCCCAAACGGCAGTTTATCACAACAAATGGGGTATTGCGGCACTCAGAACAAATTGCGCAACAGAATGGGGTATTTTGTTTCTTGTGAAAATAAGAAATTCAGCCAAAACTACATATTATTTGACAAAAATAATTTTGTTTTCATTCCCAGACCAATTCAAATAAGTTCTGTGAAGAAACTATGGGGTCTAAATGGTCACATTACCCATAAATGAATTCCTTGAGGGGTGTAGTTTCCAAAATGGGGTCACTTCTGGTGGGTTTCCATTGCTTTGATACCTCTGGGGCTCTGCAAATGTGACATGGCACACGAAAACCAATCCAACAAAATCTGTACTCCAAAGAACACACAGCGCTCCTTCCCTTCTGAGCCCTCCCATGGGCCCAAACGGCAGTTTATCACCACAAATGGGGTATTGCCGCACTCAGGACAAATTGGGCAACAAAATTGAGTATTTTATTTCTTGTGAAAATAAGAATTTTTGAGCTAAAATGACATATTATTGGAAAAAATATATTTTTTTTAAATTCCCAGCCCAATTCAAATAAGTTCTGTGAAGAAACTATGGGGTCTAAATGGTCACATTACCCATAAATGAATTCCTTGAGGGGTGTAGTTTCCAAAATGGGGTCACTTCTGGTGGGTTTCCATTGCTTTGATACCTCTGGGGCTCTGCAAATGCGACATGGCACACGAAAACCAAACCAGCAAAATCTGTACTCCAAAGAACACACAGCGCTCCTTCCCTTCTGAGGCCTCCCATGGGCCCAAACGGCAGTTTATTGCCACAAATGGGGTATTGATGCACTCAGGAGAAATTGGGCAACAAAATTGAGTATTTTGTTCCCTGTGAAAATAAGAAATTTTGGTAAAAAATTACATCTTATTGGAAAAAATGAAATTTTTTTAATGTCACAGCCCAATTGAAATAGGTGCTGTGAAAAAACTGTGCGGTCAAAATGCTAACAACAACCATAAATGAATTCCTTGAGGGGTGTAGTTTCCAAAATGGGGTCACTTTTGGTGGGTTTCCATTGCTTTGATACCTCTGAGGCTCTGCAAATGCGACATGGCACCCGAAAACCAATCCAACAAAATCTGGACTCCAACAAACATATAGCGCTCCTTTCCTTCTGAGCCCTCCCATGGGCCCAAACGGCAGTTTATCACCACAAATGGGGTACTGCCACACTAAGGACAAATTGGGCAATAAAATGGGGTATTTTGTTCCCTGTGAAAATAAGAAATTTTGATCACAAATGACATTTTATTGGAAAAAATGACATTTTTTTCATTTCAGAGCCCAATTCAAATACGTGCTGTGAAAAAAATGTGCGGTAAAAATGGTAACAACAACCCTAAATGAATTCCTTGAGGGGTGTAGTTTACAAAATGGGGTCACTATTGGGGGATTCCTACTGTTTTGACACCTCAACACCTCTTCAAACCTGGCATGCTGCCTAAAATATATTCTAATAAAAAAGAGGACTCAAAATGCACTAGGTGCTTCTTTGCTTCTAGGGCTTGTCTTTTAGTCCACGAGCGCAGTAGGGCCACATGTGGGACATTTCTAAAAACGGCAGAATCTGGACAATACATATATAGTAGTGTTTCTCTGGTAAAACCTTCTTTGTTACAGAAAAAAAAATGAATAAAATTGAAATTCAGCAAGAAAAATGAAATTTGCAAATTTCACCTCCACTTTGCTTTAATTCCTGTGAAATGCCTGAAGGGTTAAAAAACTTTCTAACTGCTGTTTTGAATACTTTGAGGGGTCTAGTTTTTAAAATGGGGTGTTTTATCAGGGTTTCTAATACATAGGCCCCTCAAAGCCACTTCAGAACTCAAGAGGTACCATAAAAAAAAGGCTTTTGAAATTTTCTTAAAAATATGAGAAATTGCTGTTTATGTTCTAAGCCTTGTAACGTCCAAGAAAAATAAAAGAATGTTCAAAAAACGATGCCAATCTAAAGTAGACATATGGGAAATGTGAACTAGTAACTATTTGGGGTGGTATAACCGTCTGTTTTACAAGCAGATGCATTTAAATTCTGAAAAATGCAATTTTTTCAAAATTTTCTCTAAATTTTGCAATTTTTCACCAATAAACACTGAATATATCGACCAAATTTTACCACGAACATGAAGCCCAATGTGTCACGAGAAAACAATCTCAGAATCGCTTGGGTAGGTTTAAGCATTCCGACGTTATTACCACATAAAGTGAAATATGTCAGATTTGAAAAATGGGCTCTGAGCCTTAAGGCCAAAACTAGGCTGCGTCCTTAAGGGGTTAAAGACAGTCTCCGTAAGGGCCATATTCGTCCATCTACTTCTGTTTGCAGTTTTTTTCTTTGTTGAAAAGAAAGAAGGCGATTTAAGACCCGGTAAATACGATTACCGTTTAGAACCAATATCCTCCTCCTCTCATCCCGAACCTGTTTAATCAGATCTCAGGAGCCAAGTGGTTCTCTAAACTAAATTTACACGGGGACGACAATTTGGTTTGCATCTGCAAAGGTGATGAGTTTAAGACAGCATTTAATATTCAGAAAGTCATTATGAGTATTTGGTCAAGCCTTTTGGTTTAAGTAATGCTCCAGAGGTTTTTCAAAACCTGGTTAATGATATTTTCATAAATTTTATTGGACGTTTTGTGGTTGTGTATCTGGACGATATTCTTGTGTTTTCTTCCAATTGGTCCTCTCGTGTTCAACATTTAAGGTCCGTCCTTCCCAAGTACTGAGGCAAAATAGTCTTTTGCAAAATTGAAAAATTTATTTTTGGAGTACAGGTAGTTAATTTTTTGGGATATGTGCTGTCTCCTCATGATTTTCGTATGGACTCCACTAAGGTTCAGGAAATTCTTGATTGGGTCTAACCCGTTTCACTAAAAGCTTTGCAGAGGTTTGTGGGTTTTGCTAATTATTACCGAAAATGTATTCAGAATTTTTCCTCCATTGCCAAACCTTTGACGGATCTTACAAAAGTGGGTTCTGAACGTACAAATTGGAAACCTAGTGAAGTCTCCGCCTTTGAAATATTAAAGCAGTGTTTTATAAAAGTGCCTGTACTTGTTCAACCTGATCTATCTAGCCCCTTTATTGTGGAGGTTGATGCTTCAGAAATAGGTGTGGGGGCTGTGTTATCTTCTGTATTGACTAATTTGCGTTCCTGTGCTTTTTTTTCTCACAAATTTTGTGCCACTGAAAAGAATTATGATATAGGTAATCGTGAGCTTCTGGCTATTAAGTGGGCGTTTGAAAAATGGTGCAACTTTCTAGAGGGGGCTAAACATCAAATTAGTGTACTGACTGACCATAAAAACCTGACTTTTTTTAAATAAGCCAAAATACTCAATCCCAGGCAGGCTAGGTACGCCTTGTTTTTTTTTTTGTTTTTTTTTTACCAGATTTGACTTTATTGTAACCTACAGACCCGGGTCCAAAAATGTCAGAGCTGACAAATTATCTAGAAGTTTCTGTTCCTCACAAGTCCCCGACATTCATCCTGAGCCTATTCGATCTAAAGGAATAGTGATTTCTGCAATATCGCCTGACCTTGCAACTGAGATTAAAGTATGTCAACAACTTGCTCTGCAAACCATTCCTGTGGGGAGGTTGTTTGTACTTCCTCAGTTCAGATTTAGTTTACTGAATGAGTTACATGATTCTGTTTTTTTTGTGTGGCCATCCAGGGATAACTGGGACTAACAGATTAGTCTCGTGGCTCTATTGGTGGCCGTCTTTGTCTCGTGATGTGAGTTCCTATGTCTGCGCTCACGCTAAGACTCCTCGAACTCGTCCTAAGGGTGAACTGCTGCCATTGTCTGTTCCAAAGGAACCTTGGTCTCATCTGTCCATGGATTTTATCACGGATTTGCCTCCCTCTGAAGGAAAAACTGTAATTTGGTTTGTGGTAGACCGTTTCAGTAAAATGTGTTATTTCATTCCTTTGCCTAAACTCCCTGATTTCAAGACTTTGTCTAAATTATTTGTTGATCAATAATAATAATAATAATCTTTATTTATATAGTGCCAACATATTACGCAGTACTTTACAATTTAGAGGGAACATGTGATCAAGTGGTCTGCATGGTATTCTGGAAAATATTGTCTCTGATAGTGGTGTACAATTTGTGGCTAGCTTCTGGAGAGCTTTCTGTAAGTAAATGTACAGTAACTGTACCTGTAACTGTAAGTAAAAGTAACTTAGTGTACCTGTAACTGTAAGTAAAAGTAACTTAGTGTACAGTTATCGTTTTCTTCTGCATTCCATCCTGAGACTAATGGACAAACTGAGTGCATTAATCAAACCTTGGATCAGTATCTTAAGTGTTATATTGCTGATAAGCAGGTTGAATGGGTCTCATATCTTCTATTAGCGGAATTTGCCATACATAAATCGCCACCATGTATCTCTTGATACCTTTCCGTTTCTCTGTAATGATGCTTTTAATCCTCGTATTGGTTCATTTTCCAACTCTTCTAGTGATAACCCTGAGGTGGAAGTTGAATCACATAAACTGTGCACAGTTTGGGGTCATGTTCAATTGAACCTGAAGAACTCCCAAGTTACTCAAAAGAAAAATGCTGACAAGAAACGTACGGTGGGTCCAGAGTTTGGTGTGGGGCAAAGGGTGTGGCTTTCTACTAAAAAATCTCAGACTGAAAGTACCGTCTCGCAAGTTTGCACCTAGGTTTATTGGTCCATATGAAATTGTTGAAATTATTAATCCATTATCTTTTCGTCTGGCTCTTCCTATTTCGTTTAAGATTCATGATGTTCTTCACAAATATCTCCTTAAAAAATTTCTTCCACCATCTAATCCCCGCAATAAACCTCCTCCTCCAGTTCAAGTGGAAGGAGATGTGGAGTTTGAGGTTCAGAGAATCGTGGATTCCAGAAGGGTCAGGGGTATTCTCCAGTACTTGGTGTACTGGAAGGGGTATGTGCTGGAGGAACAAACTTGGGTTCCGGCCTATTCTGTACATGCTAATCGTCTAGTTAAAAGCTTTCATTTAAAGTTTCCTTTGAAAGCTTGGTCGAGGTTTAAGGGTCCAGTGGCCCCTCGTAGTAAGGGGGGTACTGTTATGAAGCGTCTCTGTCTTTAAGATTGCCATGACTACTGATCTAGCTTCTGAGAGGTTCTGTTTACTTCCTGAGCTTATCCCACTTCCCTGTCTTCTTCCTGTTAGGTGTAGGATGGGGTATATATTCCTGGCCTCCTCCCTCTTTCTTTAATTGTGAATTTTCTCCTTACTTAGGTGTTGTGATCAAGCTCTCACTTAGCCTGTGCCCTAGACTTCTGTACTTCTTGGAAACTGACCTCGACTTGTCTCTCGTTAACCCCTTCGTTACCGATTTTGATTATCTGCTCCCGGCTGGCTCTGACCTCTGCTGTACCTGATTTTCACTCGCTCTGTTTTGGACTGTTTACCCTCTGACTGTCTGGTTACCTGTTCAGGTATAGCCTGTATTGAACCCCTTATCCAACACTGAACTCTGTTAGAACAACCTGGGTTCTGTGTAGCAAAAACCATCCCGCCTTAAGGTGGGCTCTGGCGAATGCCTCAGAGTAGCCTTAGATTCTGTCGATCAGAGTTGTGACGGATTTAGGGTTGCGTTTTATTTGCAAGCTTACTCCCGAAAGTCTCCAGCAGCACATTGGGAATTGCACAACCAGTGATTCCATAACAGCCATGTTCTGAGAGCCTTAACTTTATTTTTCTGCCCACGGAGCTGTGTGAGGGCTTGTTTTCTGCGAACAAGCTGCAGTTTATCGTTGGTTTGGTTTTGGGGCTCAAACAACTTTTTGATCACTTTTTATGAACTTTTTTTGGAGGAAGGATGCCAGAAAACGACAATTCTGAAATGGTTTTTTAGATTTATTTTTTTTCTGGCATTGCGGGATAAATAATGATTTCCGTTTTGGACCTATCGTTACAGATGTGGTGAAACCATTCATGAAAAGTTTCTTAATATTTAAAAAAAAATTCTAATAAGGGACTTTGTAGGTGGGAAAAAAACACATTTTTGATTTTTTTGTTCCTTTACTTTTTAATTTTTACATCTCCAAAATGCTTATTTAACTTTTTATATTTAATTTTTGTCCCAGTAGGGCACTTGTACATGTGAGCCTTTGATTGCTTCTTTAAAGCATTGAAATACTTCTGTGTTGCAATGTATTATGCCTATTAGTATTACACTGATATGCAAGCCTACTAGACTGGCTGTCAAAGCAAACCATCGGCTCCAATTTCTATTGATCACAGCATTTAAGGGGTTAGAGGGCAGATACCAGAGCTAGTTTGTTACAGCTGACATCCACTGCTGATGGTGTCTATCACTGTGCATACAAATATGGCAGATTGCGCTAACCCTTTGCAGCAGTGCCGGATACGGCGCATGTCACCAAAAGGTTAAATGATTCCAATTAAAAATTGTTCTTTATTGCGTGAATTAATGACTATATAATTGGAGGGAAACCCTTTTAAGGCCTCTTGCACATGGTCAGAATACAATCCATACAACCTCTGTGTTGTAATACAGCAACAATAGATCATAAAAACATTTTTAACCATACCAGGTACATTCTTGGACAGAAGAGACAGATTTCAACATCAACTGTAGTAGTCTACATTAAAAGATATTACTCACTCAGAGTCCCTCCTCCTTTGTAGCTTTGCCAGTTCCCTTTGCTTCTCTTTGTATTGTCTCTGCAGCTCTGCAAGCTTTACCCTACAATCAAGCTCTACTGAGTCCATGTCCTCAATTGAAGATGTGATTGAAAAATGCTGCATAAAAAAAGTTCAGAAAGTGTCTTTCAAATAGAGTAATTACTAGAAGATTCAAATAGAAATGAAACAGCTGCTTAACAGTAGTAGAATACAAATGCTCTTTAACAGCATTTTTCCCAAAAAAGACGTTAAAGCAGATCTATTGTCATACTATGCTGCATTGTTTAAAGGGGTTTACCGAGTTTTAAAAATTCATGGTCTATCTTTAGGATATATTTGATATATCAATTCGATATCAATATTAGATCGGTGGGGTCTGACTCTTGGCACCCCCACTGATCAGCTATTTTAACCCCTCCCCGACATCCGCCGTATATATACGGCGAATGCCGGGTGGGGGAATATGGAGCGGGCTCACGGGCTGAGTCCGCTCCATAGAGCGAGTGTGTCGGCTGTGTGTTACAGCCGACACTTCCGGGTTACGAGCGGGATCACGTTTTAGCGCGATCCCGCTTGTTTAACCCGTTAAATGCCGCGTTCAATAGAGATGACGCCATTTCAATTACTAAAAACAGGGGGGCGACCCCCTGTAACGTCTCAATGGCCCCCCCGCGGCGAGATCGGGGGGAGCTGTAGGTTCGCACGGCTGCACGGCTCCCCTACTCCAGCAGGGCTTCATAGGAGACTGTCAGAATCACGATATACTGCAATACATTACAACGCAATCGCGGGGGGGGGCGATGGTTGCTATGGCTGCCTGGGGGCTTATTGAACACCACCAGGTCCACCATCTTTGTACACCTTTGAATCACGATATACTGCAATACATTAGTATTGCAGTATATCGTGCAAGCGATCTAACGATCGCTGGTCGAAGTCCCCTAGGGGGACTAATAAAAAAATGTAAAAATGAGTTAAATAAAGTAGGGTTTTTTGTGTAAAAAAAAGATAAAAAATTAAAAGTTCAAAAAACCCCCCTTTTCCCATTTTCCCCCTAGAGCATAGTAAAAAATTAAATAAATAAACATAATTGGTATTGCCACGTCCGTAAAAGTCTGAACTATCACAACATATCATTATTTAACCCGCACGGTGAACGCCGTAAAAAAAAAAAAAAATTGTAAACGCCAGAATCTCTATTTTTTGTTCACCTAATCTCCCACAAAAAATGAAATAAAAAGTGATCAAACCGTCACATTTACACCAAAATGGTATTATTAAAAACTACAGCTTATCCCGCAAAAAAATAAGCCCTTATAGCACTTAATCGATGAAAAAATAAAGAAGTTACGGCTCTCGGAATTTGGCGAAACAAAAGAAATTTTCTTTTTTACACTTCGGTTTTTACTTGTAAAAGTGCTAAAATATAGAAAAAACTATACATATTTGGTATCGGCGTAATCGTATTGACCCATAGAATAAAATTAACATGTTGTTTTAGTTGTACAGTGAACTTCGTAAAAATGACGCGCAAAAAAACATGGAGGAATCGCTGTTTTTTTCATTTTCTACCCCACAAATATTTTTTTCCCCGTTTTCTAGTACATTATATGGCAAAGTAAATGGTGCTACGAAAAACTACAACTCGTCCCGCAAAAATCAAGCCCTCATAGTACTATATCGACGGAAAAATAAAGGTGTTATGGCCTTTGGAAGGTGGGGAGGAAAAAACGAAAATGAAAATCTGAAAAAGGGCTGCGGCGTGAAAGGGTTAAGGGGCCGCAGCGCTCATACAAGAGCTGCAGCCTCTTCAATGTTTACAAATGTAACGGCGTGAGCAAAGTATGAACAAGAAGAAAACCATGTAAACAAGAAGAGGCTACTGCGCTCAGATAAGCGCAGCGGCCCCATCAAACAGCAGATCGACGGTGGTGCTAAGAGTCGGACCCCCACCAATTGAATATTGATGGCCACTCCTAAGGACAGGCCATCAATTCTGAAAAACCAGATAACCCTTTAAGGTCTGCTGCACTTTTTTCCCAAGCGGCTCAAAAAATATTGTAGCTTGCAAAGAATATAGCAGGCTCTAGTTATGAATCTACTGTATTCATGAGGAGTTAAACCCCCTCCCACCCTTCACAGCAGTGATTGATGGCTGCCTTGTATGCAGTCAGATATTCTCAGCCAACCCTCTCATAAATACAGCGTACTCATAACTATGAGACTGCTGTATTCTTTGCTAGCTACAATATTTTTGGTGCCGCTTTGGCTAAGAGTGAACTCTCCATACATGACAGCATGGCCTGATAACAGATCCGCTTTAATGGCATATCGACTAAATAAGTCATAAAAAGTCAGATAGCGGTGATCCTAATGCTTGATCGCCTCAAATATAAAGTCGCATTAGTAGCCATACAGGCGTGTTTACTCTCTATTAAATATAGCATATCTAGCTCAAATCTTTAGGCCCTGTTCACACAGAGTTTTTAAACACTGATTTTGCTGCAGAAACCGTGTCTGAATCAGCGCCAAAAAATTAAACTGAAATTGCCTCCCATTGATTTCAATGGCAGGCAGAGGTGTTTTCTTTTCCTGGGTGGCTTTTTTTATCCGCAGTTTCCGCATCTGACCTTCCATTGAATTAGTGGGAGGCAGAAAGCACCTGCGTCATTTGTTTCTAAGTGTTTTTCACAGTGATTTTTTTTGCCCGCAGTCCTTGCATTAGATTCAATAGCCAC
Organism: Rhinoderma darwinii; assembly: GCF_050947455.1. NCBI lineage: Eukaryota > Metazoa > Chordata > Amphibia > Anura > Rhinodermatidae > Rhinoderma > Rhinoderma darwinii. The sequence goes on along the minus strand of NC_134692.1, from coordinate 84,704,918 downwards.
GGGCAAAAAACGCTGTTAAAAAATGCTTAAAAATACATGCAGGCAGTTCAAAATCTGCATCAAAATTCCTGAAGGAATTTGGATACAATTTTTTTCTGCCTGCAGAAAGCTCAGTGTGAACAGGGCCTTAATGAGAAAACACCTATAAAATGTGCAATTTGGCAGAAATCGAATGCAATGTAATGATTTCTAAGTGTGGGGTAAAACAGTGCTTAACAAAATCCAGTCAAACAAAAAAAATCAGGATGAAATTATTGTGTCAATTGCGCAATGGTAAGCGTATGCTCCAGATTTTTCATTTTCATGCTAAAATTTGCACTGGATGAGGCTTAGAAAAAAAACATTTACTTCCATTTACGGTACTATTAGTGCAGAATTTGGCTATTGAAAATCTGCAACAATTTTTCAGCGTGTGAACCCACCCTAATATATGTCAAGTAACTGCATCTCAACAACGTTATCTTTTTTTTTTTTTAAAGGTAAATTTTATTACGACCTTAAAAAAATTGGTACTGGTACAAAAGATGCACATCAGAATTAGCAGACACAATAAGTATAACAAAAGTACCAAATTGTAAAAGGTCAGGTAGAGAACAAAAATATAAGGATACATTTCTTCATATATAAATTTAGTTATATAAACAAAGAACTAAAACAAAACCCTAACGCTTCGTTCACATCTGCGTCAGGGCTCCATTCCGACGTTCCGTATAGGAATCTAGGGAAAGACTTCATATTGAACAAATTAAAACCCGTTACTGTAAGGGGAACTTGTTTCCACCCATAAAAGTCAGCCTTAAGATGCTGTAACAGGGGAGAGAATATTCTCAGGTATAAAACTATGAGCATTAGAAAAAAGGAGGAGGAGAACCTCCAGCTCACCTTGTGAGTACAAGTGGGTGTACTATGGTCTTCGCACGGATCCTCGCGTCGGCACGCGTCGTGTGGGATACAAGAGAAAACAGATAGTTTGGATCCAGCGTAACTGCAACTAAAAAGGAACTTGTTCCAAGTTTAATGAATTGTATTAAAAGAGGTCAATCGGCATGATGTCCTCAAGTGCTGGGAGAGAAGTGAGAGGATGGATGAAGCCTACGCGTTTCAAACGCTAGCTGCGTTCTTAGTCATGGCTGTAAGAACGCAGCCATGTCTAAGAACGCAGCTAGCGTTTGAAACGCGTAGGCTTCATCCATCCTCTCACTTCTCTCCCAGCACTTGAGGACATCATGCCGATTGACCTCTTTTAATACAATTCCTTAAACTTGGAACAAGTTCCTTTTTAGTTGCAGCTACGCTGGATCCAAACTATCTGTTTTCTCTTATGAGCATTAGAACTAATCACTACCCCAAGATATGTAATTTTATCTGCCATTGTAGAGGAAACGGAAGTCAAACATCTTTGGCCGTTGCATCTACCGCCATTACCAATGATTTCGACCAATTCACATGTGATTCGCAGAAAGAGGCAAATGTGTGAAATAGAGTCAATAATGTCCGTAAAAACGGACTTGGATCGTTGAGGAATACAAGCGTATCATCAGCATAAAAAGGGACATACCACCCAGCGCAAAGCATTTTATGTCGGGCAAACTTCTTATAGCCAGAGCAATAGGTTCAATAGCCAATGCAAAGAGGGAGGAGAACAACGGGCATCCCTGTCTAGTCCCCTTAGCCAGGGTAAAGGAAAGGGAGATATGGCATTTAGTTTTGACACTATAGGTTGGGAGTACAGAAGACGTATGAATTGGATAAATCTCGGTTCAAATCCAAATTGACTTAGTACAGACCACAGATATAGCCATTCCAGCTAATCTTTTTTCCTTCTAGGAAATGATCTAAGCTTTTTTTAAAGCGGTCTACTGTAGCTACTGTGACCAGCTCCTGCGGTAGACTATTTAATAGATTCACAGTTCTCACAGTAAAGAAGGCTTGTCGCCTCTGTAGATTGAACCTTTTTTCTCCAGATGGAGGGAGTGCCCCCTTGTTTTTTGAGGGGGCTTTACATGGAAACATATTTTTTGTATGTGCCATTCATATATTTATATAAGCTAATCATGTCCCACCTTAGTCGTCTCTTTTCAAGGCTAAATAGGTTTAAGTATTTTAATCTTTCCTCATAACTTAGATTCTTCCATGCTCCTTATTAGCTTTGTATCTCTTCTTTGTATTTTTTCCAACTCCAGGGCATCCTTTCTATAAACTGGAGGCCAGAACTGAACGGCATATTCTAGATGAGGCCACACTAATGCTTTGTAAAGTAGTAATATTATATCCCTGTCACGCAAGTCCATGCCTCTTTTAATACACGACAATATCTTGCAGGCCTTTGAAGAAGCTGATTAACATTGAATGCGGATATTTAAATTATAATCTACAAGTACACCCAGATCCTTCTCAACAAGTGACTCCCCCAGTGTAGCTCCCCCTAGGACATATGATGAATGCAGATTGTTGGTACCCAGATGCATAACTTTACATTTATCTACATTAAACTTAATTTGCCAAGTGGATGCCCAAACACTTCGTGTGTTCAAATCATCTTTCAGTTTACAAACATCTTCCATAGACTGAACAATACTACATAGCTTGGTGTCATCTGCAAAAATAGAAATGGTGTTATTAATCCCATCCTCTATATCATTAATAAATAAGTTGAATAATATTGGTCCCTGTACGGAACCCTGGGGTACACCACTTATAACCAGGGACCATTCAGAGTAGGAATTATTGACTACAACTCTCTGGATACGGTCCTTGAGCCAATTCTTAATCCAATTCCAAATATACTGTCTAAACCTATAGTCCTTAATTTACCCATTAGACGTCTATGAGGGACAGTATCAAATGCCTTTGCAAAGTCCAAAAATACTATATCCACAGCGGCCCCTCTGTCTAAGCTTCACCTCTTCATAAAAACAAATCAAGTTTGTTTGACAACTTCTATCCTTCGTAAAAATGTGCAGGCTGTCACTTATAATACTATTGTCACATAATCCTGTATATAGTCCCTCAATAGCCCCTCAAAAATTTTCCCCACAATGGATGTTAAGCTTACTGGTCTATATTTACCCGAGGAAGACCTAGAACCCTTTTTTAAAATAGGCACCACATTTGCCCTACGCCAGTCTCTTGGCACTATACCAGTCACTAGACAATCTTTAATTATTATGAAGAGGGGGACAGAAATAACTGAACTAAGCTCTTTAAGAACTCTAGGGTGTAACCCATCTGGTCCCGGGGCCTTGTGTACATTTATTTTATTTAACTTAACTTCGACCATATCTACAGGGTGGGCAATTTAATACGTTAAAACCAAGCACACCATTGTTTTTCTTGTGAAATTCTCGATAAGTTTGATGTGTCACATGACCCTCTTCCCATTGAAAAAACAAAAGTTGGATACAAAATGGCCGACTTCAAAATGGCCGCCATGGTCAACACCCAGCTTGAAAAGTTTCCCCCCTCCCATATACTAATGTGCCACAAACAGGAAGTTAATATCACCAACCATTCCCATTTTATTTAGGTGTATCCATATAAATGGCCCACCCTGTACATTCAGCCAATTCAGTATATCAATTGACAGGGGCGTAGCTAGGGGGGGGCAGGCGGGGCACGTGCCCCGGGCGCAGCTCAGAGGGGGGCGCCAGCACCACCTCCTTCACTATAATTGTACCTGTGTCGCAAGGACACAGGTACAATTAGAAGCAATGAATGACCGGGCACGTTCCGTGCCCGGCCATTCAGCGCCTCTCCACGAATGAAGCGACTGGTACCTTTTGTACCAGTGACGCTTCCGTCGATGAAAGGCGCTGACTGACTGGCAGGGAAAGTCATCCTGCCCAGCCAATCAGCGCCTTTCATAGACGCTGTGTTCAACCCCCTGGAGACCTGCGCAGAAGAGAGCAGGTCTCCATGGCTGCCGAACGGCGTGGGAGCGGGAATAAGGTGAGTTTGAATATTTATTTTTAAAATTGTAATAGAAGTGTGTGTCTGTGGGGGAGGGGGGGCTATATCTACAGGGGTGGGCTATATACAGGGGGACTATATCTACAGGGGGGCTACATCTACAGGGGTGGGCTATATGCAGGGGGACTATATCTACAGGGGTGGGCTATATACAGGGGGACTATATCTACAGGGGTGGGCTATATACAGGGGGACTATATCTACAGGGGGTGGGCTATATACAGGTGGACTATATCTACAGGGGGTGGGCTATATACAGGGAGACTATATCTACAGGGCTGGGCTATATACAGGTGGACTATATCTACAGGGGTGGGCTATATACAGGTGGACTATATCTACAGGGGGTGGGCTATATACAGGGGGACTATATCTACAGGGGGTGGGCTATATACAGGGGGGCTATATCTACAGGGGTGGGCTATATACAGGGGGACTATATGCAGGTGGACTATATCTACAGGGGGGGCTATATGTACAGGGGTGAGCTATATATAGGGGGACTATATCTACAGGGGGTGGGCTATATACAGGTGGACTATATCTACAGGGGGTGGGCTATACACAGGGGGACTATATCTACAGGGCTGGGCTATATACAGGTGGACTATATCTACAGGGGGTGGACTATATACAGGTGGACTATATCTACAGGGGGTGGGCTATATACAGGGGGACTATATGTACAGGGGGTGGGCTATATACAGAGGGACTATATCTACAGGGGGTGGGCTATATACAGGGGGGCTATATCTACAGGGGTGGGCTATATACAGGGGGACTATATGCAGGTGGACTATATCTACAGGGGGGCTATATGTACAGGGGTGAGCTATATATAGGGGGACTATATCTACAGGGGGTGGGCTATATACAGGTGGACTATATCTACAGGGGGTGGGCTATACACAGGGGGACTATATCTACAGGGCTGGGCTATATACAGGTGGACTATATCTACAGGGGGTGGGCTATATACAGGTGGACTATATCTACAGGGGGTGGGCTATATACAGGGGGACTATATGTACAGGGGGTGGGCTATATACAGAGGGACTATATCTACAGGGGGTGGGCTATATACAGGGGGGCTATATCTACAGGGGTGGGCTATATACAGGGGGACTATATCTACAGGGTGGACTATATCTACAGGGGGTGGGCTATATACAGGTGGACTATATCTACAGGGGGTGGGCTATATACAGGGGGACTATATCTACAGGGCTGGGCTATATACAGGTGGACTATATCTACAGGGGGTGGGCTATATACAGGTGGACTATATCTACAGGGGGTGGGCTATATACAGGGGGACTATATCTACAGGGGGTGGGCTATATACAGGGGGGCTATATCTACAGGGGTGGGCTATATACAGGGGGACTATATCTACAGGGGGGCTATATACAGGGGGACAATATCTACAGGGGGGGCTATATCTACAGGGGTGGGCTATATACAGGGGGACTATATCTACAGGGGGTGGGCTATATACAGGGGGACTATATCTACAGGGCTGGGCTATATACAGGTGGACTATATCTACAGGGGGTGGGCTATATACAGGTGGACTATATCTACAGGGGGTGGGCTATATACAGGGGGACTATATCTACAGGGGGTGGGCTATATACAGGGGGACTATATCTACAGGGGGCTATATACTGGGGTGGGCTATCTACAGGGGGACCATATCTACAGGGGGTGGGCTATATACAGGTGGACTATATCTACAGGGGGTGGGCTATATACAGGGGGACTATATCTACAGGGGGCTATATACTGGGGTGGGCTATCTATGGAGCACCATATACAGGGGTGGGCTTTAGCTACAGGGGGGCTATATAGTATATAGCCCCCTGTAGATATAGCCCACCCCTGTAGATATAACCCACCCCTGAAGATATGGTCCCCTTGTAGATATGGTCCCCCTGTAGATAGCCCACCCCTGTAGATAGTTCCCCTGTAGATATAGCTCAACCCTGTATATAGTCCCCCTGTAGATATAGCCCACACCTGTATATAGTATCCCACAAATAGCTCCCCCTATAGTGCTCCACAGAAAGCCCACCCCTGTATATAGCCCCCTTGTACATATAGTCCACCCCTGTATATAGTGCTCCACAGATAGCCCACCCTTGTATATAGTATATACAAGGGTGGGCTATCTGTGGAGCACTATATACAGGGGTGGACTATCTAGTGGAGAACTATATACAGGGGTGGACTATCTGTACAAGGGGGGCTATATACAGGGGTGGGCTATCTGTGAAACACTATATACAGGGGTGGACTATATGTGGAGCACTATATACAGGGGTGGGCTATATCTACAGGGGGCTATATACAGGGGTGGGCTATCTGTAGAGCACTATAGGGGGAGTTATTTGTGTGACACTATACAGGGGTATGGGGGCACTATCTACAGGGGCTCTATGGCAGGCACTATCTACAGGGGGCTCTATGGCAGGCACTATCTACAGGGGGCACAGTGTGTGTGTGTGTAGGACACGGTGTATGGTGCTATTATAATTAGAGGTGCAGTGTATGGCGCGATTATATTTAGGGGCGTAGTGTGTGGTATAATGATAACTTTATATTTATTTATAGGTGCAGAAATGTTGGAAAAGTGAGAAGCTGAAGACATCTGAGCAGCAAACTGCAGAAATGGTCTGTGACCGGGAGAAGCCACAATAGAGGTCTGGACCGGATGGAGAAAAAGAACTAGAATCTGAGACGTCACCGGTGAGTCACTTAATGTAAATGTTCATTCTGCCTCTAATCAGCACTGTAGTCACTGTATGATCTGAAGCGAGATGATGGGTGATATGATTATGATAGGATTTATTTTTTGTGAAACGGCATCTCTCAGCATATCCTTATCATTGTTTGGGCCATGCTGGGAGCTGTAGTTTTACGTCGTACAAACCTATATGGCAGGGGTTGCACTAAATTGAGCTGTATTTGTGCTGGTGTTGTATATATGTAGTGAGCTTGCTTCTGGGGCTGTATATATGTACTGAGCTTGGTTCTGGTGTTGTGTATAGAACCATGTTGCGTGTAAAATGTACTAATGCTCGCGTTACATAAAAATAAATGACATGTCGATTGGTAGAGAAAACAAACACGGCGAGGGGGAAGGAGATGTCGGGAAAGAGGTTGGGGGGGGGGGGGGGGCGCCAAACTGAATCTTTGCCCCGGGTGCTGGAGAACCTAGCTACGCCTCTGTCAATTGATATATTAACAGCACTGGCATCGGCTACATCAGCTGCTCTTTCTTCTGTTGTATATACAGAGCTAAAGAACCCATTTAGTAACTCTGCCTTTTCTTGATCCCCTGTGACCAACTCTCCATTACCACTATTTAGGGGTTGTACGTGTTCAAACCTTGTCTTTTTTTCATTTACATACTTGAAGAATTTTTTGGGATTTATTTTATTATCATTGGCCACCTGCCTTTCATTTTGTATTTTTGCTGATTTTATTACCCTTTTACAGATTTTATTAAACTCTTTATAATTTACAAAGGCTACAGCTGTACCCTCAGATTTGTATTTTTCAAATGCCCTTTTTTGTCATATATTGCCCCTTTTACAGGAGGTTTAACCGATGTGGGGTTTAATTTTAGTCGTTTATACTTGTTACCTATAGGAATACATTTTTCACTATAATTACCCAAAGTAGATTTTAAAATCTCCCATTTATCATTTGTACCATTATTTAACATTAGTTCTCCCAGTCTATATCCTATATTGCAGCCCTCATCCTGGGGAAATTGGCCTTCTTAAAATTAAGTGTTTAAGTGCCTGTGATTGTTTTTTTACAGTATGGGTAAAATATGACTATATTGTGATCACTGTTACAGAGATTTTCACAAACATTGACATTCCCAACAAGCTCCGTGTCACGATAGGTGTGTGGACCCACTGGGCCGTACTGCCGTAGCAGGATAGCAGCTGTCCAAGGCAAAGTCAATAGTTCGAGTACGGGTACCAGTGGCAATGCAGAGATTAGCGGAGGCTTGGATGGGACCTTGGTAGCAAGCAGACACCATGCGCGGTGAAATACAGCAGGCGTAGCATACGACAATCACGACTCCCACTCTCTACGGCACAGAAACAAGTTTGCACGGGTTACAGGATACGATATGCAGAGGTAAGCCATGCAGCCGGAAAATGTATTGGATGAAGAGGTCAGACAGTCCAGAAGCAGATGATAGACCCGTCAGCGAAATGAGTCGGTCCACCACCACCCAGACCGCACTGCATTCAGCAGAGGGAGGCAGGTCCGTGACAAAGTCCATAGCTATATGCTGCCAGGGAGCATTGGGCACAGACAGAGGATGGAGCAGGCTTGGAGTGAGCAACCTTGTTAGCTGCGCACACTGTGCAGGACGAGACAAAGTCCATTATGTCTTTAGGCAGCGTGGGTCACCAGAAATGACGGGCAATCAGGTCTCGGGTGACCTGGCAGTCTGGAGCTGTGTCCCAATTGAAGGATTCTCCTTCTGTCTGTCAAGCGCACAAAAGTCCTTCCCAGAGGGATGTCTCTTACTTACAGAGGGTTGACCGAGATGATGCAGGACGGATCAATGATATTTTATGGAGACTACATGGTGTCCTCTGTCTCGAACGACCTGGACAAGGCATCGTCCCTCACATTCTTGTCGCAGGGCAGTAGTGGAGCTCAAACTGGAACCGGGCAAAGAACAGCGACCACCTGGCTTGACGGGGGTTCAGTCGTTGGGCCGTCTGGAGATAGTTGAGGTTCTTGTGGTCAGTAAATATAAGGATGGGATGAACTGCACCCTGTAGTAGATGTTTCCACTCCTCCAGGGCCAATTTGACGGCCAGTAACTCTTGATCCCCAATCGAGTAGTTGCGCTCCACAGAAGAGAAAAGTTTAGCGTAATAGCCACATACCACTGCCTTGCCCTTGGGACCTCCATGGAACAGAAGTGCACCAACTTCAACAGAAGAGGCATCCACCTCCAACGAAAACTGTCGAGATACATCAGGATGATGGAGGGTAGAGGTTGACGTGAAGGCACTCTTCAGCCTATTAAATGCGGATTCCACTTCTGGAGTCCACACCTTGGCATTCATGCCTTTCTTGGTGAGGGTAGAGATGGGAGCTGTCAGTGAGGAGAAGATTGGGATGAACTGCCAGTACAAATTGGCGAATCCCAGGAAACGCTATATGGACATTTAGCCTTGAGGGCGTGGCCATTCCAGGATGGTCTTTACCTTCTCAGGATCCATCATGAGGCCTTGATCCAAGATGATGTAGCCCAGGAAGGGTAGAGCATGTCTCTCAAACATGCACTTCACCAGCTTGGCATACAGGCGATTCTCCCTTAATCGCAGCAAAAACTTGACGGAGATGTCTCTGATGAGTCATCGGATCTGGAGAAAAAAATCTAATGTCATCGTGATAGACCACAACACAGACATAGAGGAAGTCACGGAAGATGTAATTAACCAACACTTGGAAGACCGCAGGAGCATTACACAGGCCGAAGGACATCACCAGAAATTCATAGTGCCCGTCTCGGGTGCTAAATGCTGTCTTCCATTCGTCACCCCAGTCAATCCAGATTAGCTTGCAAGCCCCACGCAGGTCTAGCTTAGAAAAAATCTTGGCTCCTCGTATGCGGTCAAAAAGTTCTGAAATGAGTGGCAACGGATATCTATTTTTGACTGTGATCTGGTTGAGACCACCGAAGTCGATGCAGGGTCGAAGAGATCCATCCTTCTTTTTGACAAAGAAGAACCCGGCCCGGTCGGGGAGGAGGATTTTCGTATAAAACCCCTCTCCAAATTCTCCTTAATATAAGCGGACATAGACTGAGTTTCTGGCAAGGAGAGAGGGTATACCCTTCCACAAGTGAAGGGATACGTCAGGAACCAGATCAATAGGGCAATCATATAGCAGGTGTGGGGGCAGCATCTCTGCCTCCTTCTTGCTAAAGACATCCGCAAACTGAGTAGTGAGAGGGCAATGCTGCCAATGACGGACACTGGGAAGGCTGGGCCGGATGGATTTGCCCCAGGCAGCGGTTGAGGCACTTGGAACCCCACTGGAGAACCTCTCCAGAATTCCAGTCCAGAACTGGGGCATGTAGTCGGAGCCATGGCAGGCTCAGCAGCACAGGGATGATGGCCTTGGGCAGGACAAAAAACGAGATGAGCTGAAGGGATGAAGGGCTCCCACTTGGAGCTTCAGTGGTTTGGTCACAGCTACAATAGGGTCTGGCAGAGGCAGTCCATTCACAGAGGCCACGATCAAAAACCTCTCTAGGGGGGTTGTGGGCAGCTAGAGAAGATCCACCACGTCTATCCGAATGAAGTTAGCTGCGGATCCAGACTCCAGACATGTTGGCTTCTCGCTTTTCTAGCACCATCAACACCTATACCCCATCATCTAAACAAACTCGTAATCCACAGTGTACCAGACTTTAATAATGATCCCTTAGTGCTCGACACAATAAATGTGCCCCACCAGTAACCGTGCCCACTTTGTGCCCCCTGTACATAGCGCCACACATATCACCACCTTTTGGATAGTGCCACACAACCCCCCGTTGTAGATAGCACCACACATCCCCCCTTGTAAATAGTCCAACCCTGCCCCCCCTTGTAAACAGCTCCACACAGCCCCCCCCTTGTAAATGGTCCCACACTGACACCCATTGTACATAGCTACACACAGCCGCTCCTTGTAAATAGCTCCACACTACCCCCCTTGTACATAGCTCCACACTGCCGCCCTTGTAAATAGCACCACACTGCCACCCCTTGTAAATAGCACCACACCGCCCCCCTTGTAAATAGCACCACACCGCCCCCCCCTGTAAATAGCTCCACAAAGAAAACAGAGTGGAGAGCGATAGTGGTAACCTACCGCTACCACTCTACGCTCTGCCTAATGTGACTCATCGAGGAGCCGAGGTTGTCTTGCGACGGAGGTCCTCTTCTGGCTGGGGTCGGTGATGGCCCCGGGAGTGGACCAGTCAAGTCACCTGATCTGAGTCCCCTGACCTCATGTCGCTGACGTGAGGTCAGGTGACTGGATTGGTCCACTCTAGGCACCGACCTCACTTTACAGCATATTTTCAGATGCCACCCAACACATCCCCCGTACTCAAGACAGGTTTCATTCCAAATTGCAACATGTAGCAAAAAAACTGCAACAGAACTATAAGGTGTGCTTAAATGGTTAGGCCTCATGCCCACTTGTTATTTTCTTCTGTATGCTAACCGTTTTTTTAACGGATAGCACACTGACACATTCATTTCTATGGGGCCATGCACACTTCCGTTGTTTTAACGGAACCGTGTGGCCGTTCCGACAAAAATAGGACAGGTCCTACTCCTGTCCGTTTTTGACTGAACAGTCTCAGCCATTTCATTAATTTGGTACATTGAAACAACGGACTGCACACGGAAGCCATCCGTGTGCTGTCCATGCTTCACATATCCGTCGTTAGCGGCTGTGTGATGGCCAACGGAAGCGTGCATGAGGCCTTAGTGAAAGGGGGTAACCCCCTTTCCCTAGAATGCAGCAAGGATTCCCATATTAAATGAATAGGCTCAATAGAACTATAACATGGAAGACAGAAGTATTACGGCAATGTATCCTGGTCTCCCGACACCCATCACGACTGAAGATATCAGCGAGGAAGATCAAAATCTTTACATCGAAGCAAAGTTAGAAACATGAACCATGGTGTAATTTCCCTCTGTTTTGCACTTCCAACAGTCGGGAAAGACTCTCACATCATGGTTGGTATGTTTCAAAGGTCCCTGTTTCCTTGCAAGTTCTAGCAATTTATCCCTGTCTCTGAAATTCAGAAACTTGGCAATGAAAGTACGTGGCGGTGTCCCAGGTTAGAAGAGCTCTAGTCGGAATCCGATGTGCACTTACCACATAGAACATAGGAGAAAAGGAAGTATCCCCAAATGCTGATTTGAGCCAATTTTCCAAGAATGTAGTCTGGCTTTTCCACACCTTCAGGCAGGTAGATGAAGCGGATGTTACATCTATGCAAGCTGTAAAGGGAAGTGATTTATATATTTATATCTACGCACATGTGAGTGTAGATATATATATTTCTCCCTCTAGAAAGGTGTAGAGATAGAGGGAGAAGACATTGGACACATCCAATGCAGTCACACTGCCTGACCTTCCATCCCCCTCACCAGGTAATGATACACCCTGGGGGGTGAAAGCCATAAGAACAAATCCTGTATTTCCAGGAAGCAGGAAGTTCCAATTGCTTGCCAACACCTCGCCAGGTAATGAGATTCCATGAGGGAGCCATAAACCCATGCCCTCCCCCCTTGCATGTGCATGAGCATGTGATGTCACACAGATGTGCACAGACAAGGTATAAGAGGGTCAACTGTCCCACACTCACTCTCTTGTTTCCTGCCTCCCTCAAGACACACCAACTCACCGACTTGGACCACATCAACCACTAAGTATCCACGTGTAGCAGCAGCTACACGTTACGCTCTCCCCTTCCTTACTTCAACACTTTACCTGCATATCCCCTGGTACCTATATATCCCCTGTTTTATCCTTTCCCACCATTTACCTACTATCCCCTGGCATACAGCAACCCATTCCCCTTGTTAACCCTTTATCCTTTTGAGTCCCTAAGTTAACCCTTGCTATCTGTGGTAACCCTTGCTTCCCTAAGTAACCCTTGCAGTAACCCTTGCTGTCCCTAGTATCCCTTGCTACCTGATTAACCCTTAGTGTACAGGGATAGTTATTGCTAGGAGGGAGTGGGACAGAAACAGTGAGCACGTGTGTTGTGTTGTATTGTAACGTAACTTTATTGATATGTATGTTTAGGTAAGTTGGTGGTGGTATAACGTATACCGTGTTTATACTGTACTACGTATAGTGTGGATATACTCAGTATATATTACCTTGTTAAATGTATTGGGGTATGCTGATACTATACTGTGATCAGTTACTGTGTTCTGTGTTTGGTGTATTATGTGTAAGTGTGATTATTGTTAGTAATAAATATTACCCTTTATTTACTATGCAATTGTATTACTGTACGGTCTTATACGCTTACGTAGCAGCAAAACAAGTCGATTAACGTTAGTATAAGGAAAAGGTAGGGGAACCCTACCCTAGTGACCCTGGTGACCCTGAATATAAAGGAGGTAGCAATGGCGGATGACACAAGCAAGTGAAATCCACCATTATACCAGCCCTTTAACACAAGCTGTTTTCCATGTCATCGATTTTAACCCGCTATGTGGACTGTTACGTTTCCAGAGTCTCGACCGTTTATCTCAGTGGAGTCACTAGATCTTCCAAATCAGAAATATGTTTCTCAGACTCAGTAGCTTTTTCACGTAGTGTATGCACGTCAACACTGAGAAGACCAAAGTCCGTCTCCCAGAGCAAGTCAGGATCTGGGAGAGAGGATAGAGGCAGATTATGCACCGGAGCTCCAGAAACACGTTCTCTCCCGCCTGAGTTCAGGCCACGCACCTTTCTTCCTAGTTAGTTCAGTTAGCAATAGAGTATACTCACGTTGTTTTGCAGTGAAAGCAGAGGGTTCAATAGTTCTAAGATATTCCACTTTCACCACCACTAAATCAGCCTCAAGACCAGCACAGTGTTTGGCCAATCCACGTCTATGCGAGGAGATGGCCCATATAACAGCCCCTTTAATATAGGCCTTGAAAGCATCCCATACCATTCCACTTTCTGCTGATCCTATACTGGAATTAAAAACAACCTGATATTTCAATTTCTAAGGAGGTCGCAACGTCTTTACACAGAGCCACAGAGGACTCAACCTCCAGATGTTATGCTTTGCCATATCTGGGAATCCCAAAGTGAATATTAGGGGGGAGTGATCAGAAATGCTTCTAAGAAAAAGATCTATAAGCAGGGGATTGACACATGTAAGCCAGGGATAGAGGATGGCGAGTATGCCAAACTTCCTGTAGGTGATATGTTGCAGCCTAGTTGGCAAGAGGAAAAGTACTACACGTAACCCCCCCCCCCCCGACCTATACAATTCAGAGCAAAGTGAGAGATTAAACTCCCCAAGAAACAGAAGCGGCGAATAACCCATGTCCATCACCAATACTATTATCACATTGAGCAATTGAATAGCTGCCCGATTGTAAAGGATCTGCCAGGCACAGCTTCGGGGTTAACTCCCAGAACTAATCAGTCAGTACCTGAGAATACATCCCTGAGACTGACTCCTGCTTCCACCATTCAGGCTGGCAGGCTTAGGAGTGGGAGAGCCTATCGTAACCTGGCCAGACTCAGCTAGCTCCCGCCCTCGGTCTATTTAAGCCTGCCCTTCCTGTCCCTCGGTGCCTGTGATTCTTTCCTTGTGGTTTCCTGGCCCAGCTACAGCTCCTGCTATTTTTGATCCTGCTCCATACAGACCCTGGCTTACCGATTACTCTTCTGCTTTTCATTTTGTACCTCGCACACTCCTGGCTTGACTCGGCTCGTTCACCACTCTGGTTGCTCACGGTGTTGCCGTGGGCAACTGCCCCTTTTCCTTGCTTGTGTTCCTTTGTATGTTTGTCGTGCACTTACTGAGCGCAGGGACCGCCGCCCAGTTGTACCCCGTCGCCTAGGGCGGGTCGTTGCAAGTAGGCAGGGACAGAGTGGCGGGTAGATTAGGGCTCACTTGTCCGTCTCCCTACCCCCTGCCATTACACCGATGAGGATTATAGATGCTAACAATAATAAACGGGGTAAAGTATATCTGAAATAGCATTATAATAAATCTCCCCCTAGGATCCGTCTTAACATAAGTAAGCACGCATTGCAGAGATTTGTAGACCAGCAAGGAGACCCCACATGAGTAGCTGGAATAAGAGGCGTGGTAACCACATCTAACCCAGGGCCGCTTAAGAGCTTGCAATTTAGTGCCTAGTAAATTAGTCTCTTGATGGAATAACATTTGCAAACTATAGGTGGAGATAAAATTATAGACCAGAGACCTTTTCAATTTATCGTGAAGACCGCTCACATTCCAGGAGATGATGTTAAGGTGTCACAACGTGTCCATCAGTCAAATAAGGGCAATAACACACGCTAGAGTGGTGCATGCAGGGCCCCCAATAAGAACTACAAATTCCAGTATTCCCAGAGGTCAAGCTACTGATCCACAAAAGTTTATGAACTACGTTTGAGTAATCAATGAGGCATGAAAAGCTGAAACAAACAAACCCCACACAAACCAACCCTACCCATCCTCCCGAACATGAGAAAGGCTTCTTTCCCACTTGCAGCAAAAATCCTGCATAAGGTAAAAGGCTAAACAGAACTAGAAAATATGGGTAAATGAAGGGGGTAAATGAAGGGGGCAAATCCCTTTCCCTAGATACATGACAAATCTAGCAAGTATGAAGATTAGGCTCAGTAGAAAAACAGATTGGAAGACATGTCAGGCATATTAGAATACTGTAACACATGGCACATCTCTCCCATACTACATATGACAGAAGAAATAATTATCAGAAGTAATGACAGAAGTAATAATTATCTCACACACTACGGAGAAGTGGAGATATTAGAATCTCCCAGGGATATGTCCTATATTGTGAGACAGACCTCAGCCATAGTTTACTGCAGCAAAGGTAGAGACGATACCTCAGGCGCAAAGGGACTATATCCCATGAAGTTCTAACCAGGCCAAGACATCTTTGGCTTGTCCAAGAATATCGTAGAGCCATTGTGCACCAGCCTGAGTTTTGGAGGGTAGAACATAGAGTAGGGAATTTGTTTATCCTGCAAACATTTCTTGGTCTCTATAAACCGCTGCCTTTGTTTTTGTACATCCATGGAGTAATCAGGAAAGACCCTCAGATCCTGATTAGCATATTTAAGAGGTCCCTGCTTCCTTGAGAGTTCTAGTAGCTTGTCTCTGACCTTGCAGTTGAGAAACTTGGCTATAAACGTGCACAGAGGTGTATCAGGTGGAGAGGCTCTAGTCGGGATGCGGTGTGCACGTTCCACACAGAGCATAGGAGTACTTCCAAAGGTTGATTTAAGCCAACTTTCCAAGAGGGCAGCAGGATCTAGTTTTTCCACTTCATCAGGCAAACCAAAAAAACGAATGTTCTATCGCCAAAGACAGTTCTCCATATCATCAAAAATTAGCCCACCATGCAGACTGTTGAGACTCCAGGGTGTCAACTCTGGATCGAAGAGAGGTCACCACATCCTCCAGATCAGATATGCGTACTTCAGACTTAGTAGCCCTTTTACGTAATGTATGCACATCAGCCCTCAGGAAACCAGTCAGTCTGAAGAACATCTATCTTTTCGGTTAGTACCGTATGAAACTCTGTAATAGTTTTCAGAACATCTAATAACATAGATGGCTCAATAGGAAAGTCAACAGGAGCGGAGGGAGAGATGAAAGCCTCAGATGGCAGAGACGTGCAGGACCCAGGTACAGCTACAGAAATTTTTTCCATTTTTTCGGTTATCTTGGATTGCTTAGAGGGGGCCATTGCAGGTAAACATCAACCATTAGAGAGGTGTAAGAACAAAAATAGCAACTCAGGCTAGTACACTTAAAAATATACTTAAAAACTGGCATAGTGTAATGGCCGCGGTCGTGGATCGCAGCCTCCCCTCAACTGCTGGTGACCGTAGACCTCCTTCCTGTGGTCGACGTCTCCTTCCCCAGAGACGTCAGCACATCTGGCCGCTCAATCCTGTAATGTCCGCGAGGGGGCAAACGTGTGCTTGTTCCTGGCATTAAAGGGCTAGCATGCATATGTAATTAATTAATTATTTCCCAGACCACCCTGGACTACAAAAAAGGCCCTGCCCTTTCACTCCTTGCCTGAGCATTGTTGTAGTTTTCCCATGTTCGTATTGCAAATTAGTGTTATCCTGCTCCCTGTGTTCCTGTGCCCTGCTACGTGTATCCTGTATCCCGTGCTGTGTTTAGTTCCTGAGCCTGTCTAGTGTTGGAGTCGTGTCGCCTATGGTTATACACCACGTCTGGTGTTATCTGCCAGTCCTGATATCAAACGCCACATCTGGCGCAACCGGCCACGCCTGCTGGTGTACACGTCTGGTGTCATCTGCCGCTCCTGGTACCATCTGCCACGTCTGGTGCTACCTGCCACATCTAGCCACATCCATGCCAGAGCCTCTGCCTCCGTCTGGACTGTCTCAGGTAACCCTCTGCTATGAACCGCTTGTATAGACTTTTGCATAGACTGTGACTTGGCCAGCTGCCTCTCCGCTATGGCGGAGCTGCCTAGTGGGTCTATATACCCTAGATTGTGACACATAGGGTGTAATGACGGTGTAGGGAGACAGACAGGTGAGCCCTAATCTACCCGCCACTCAGTCCCTGCCTACTTGCAACGGCCCGACCTAGGCGACGGCGTACAACTGGGCGACGGTCCCTACGCTCAATAAGTGCACAACAGACAAACAGACAAGGGTACACAGAAGCTAAGGGAAATGGGGCAGTTGCCCACGGCAACACAGTGAGCAACAAGAGTAGTGAACGAGCCGAGTCAAACCAGGAGTGCACGAGGTACAAATCGCAGAGCAGGAGCGTAATCAGTAAAGCCAGGGTCAAAAATAAAGCAAGGTCAATAATCATAGCAGGAGCAGCAAAGCCAGGAAACAGAAAAGAATCACAGGCAAAGGAGGAGCAGGAAATGCAGGTATAAATAGACAGAGGGCGGGAGCTAGCTCCGTCTGGCCAGGCTGTGATAGGCTCTCCCACTCCTCAGCCTCCCAGCCTGACTGTTGGAAGATCGTGTCACTCTCTCAGACTTAGGAGCAGGTGCAGACTGATTACCCACGGGCGTCGACACAGAAGCTGTGTCTGGCAGATCCTTTACAGTACCCCCCCTTTTATGAGGGGCCACTGGACCATTTCTAGGTGGACCTGGCTTATTGTGGAAGCGAAGATGGAACCTCCTGAGCAATACCCCAGCGTGAACATCCCGGGCGGGTACCCAAGTCCTCTCCTCAGGCCTGTATCCTCTACAATGGACCAGGTACTGTAGGGAGCCTTGGACCATCCTGCTGTCCACAATCTTGGCCACCTCGAATTCTACCCCTTCAGGGGTGAGAATAGGGACCGGAGGTTTCCTCGAGGGAGCCAAGGACGGGGAGCAGCGTTTAAGGAGGGAGGCATGAAACACGTCGTGTACTCGAAAAGACGGGGGTAACTCCAGTCGGAAGGAGACAGGGTTAAGGAATTCAATGACCTTGTACGGCCCTATATATCGGGGAGCAATTTTTTTGGACGGGACTTTAAGGCGCAAATTTTTAGAAGATAACCACACCAGATCCCCGACCACAAACAAGGGGTTAGCAGAACGTCTTCTATCTGCCTGAGTCTTTTGTATGCTCTGGGACGCCTCTAGGTTCTTCTGAACCTGGGCCCAGACTGTGCACAGTTCCTGATGAACGACATCTACCTCGGGATTGTTGGAACTACCAGGTGAAACGGAGGAGAGCCGTGGATTAAACCCAAAATTACAGAAAAAGGGGGAGACCTCTGACGAGTTACTGAAATGAAGGAGACCCAATCATATTGACAGTCAGAGATAAAACACCTTAAATATTGTTCTAGAGACTGATTAGTCCTCTCAGTTTGGCCATTAGTTTCAGGATGGAAGGCCGAGTAGAAGGACAGATCAATCTCCAACTTTTTACAGAAGGCTCTCAAAAACAATGAAACAAATTGTACCCCTCTGTCAGAAACAATATTGACAGGAACCCCATGGAGACGCAGGATGTGTTTGACAAACAAGGTAGCTAACGTCTTAGCATTGGGTAGTTTCTTCAGGGGCACAAAGTGGCACATCTTACTGAAACGGTCTACTACAACCCACACCACCGACCTGCCTTGAGATGGAGGCAAATCTGTGATAAAATCATTGGAGCTATGGGTCCAAGGTCTCTGGGGAATGGGCAAAGAACATAGTAAGCCCGCTGGTCGGGACCTGGGAGTCTTGGACCTAGCATAAATTTCACAAGCGGAGACGTAGGCCTTAACGTCTTTAAGCAACCCAGGCCACCAATAGTTTCTGGCAATGAGATGCTTGGTACCCAGGATGCCTGGAGGGCCAGATAGTGCAGAGTCATGATTTTCCCTGAGTACCCTTAGCTGGAATTGCAGGGGAACAAACAGCTTGTTCTCAGGAAGGTTCCCGGGAGCTGAACCTTGATCAGCCGCAATTTCGGAGACTAAGTCAGAATCAAAAGAGGAAATGATTATACCTGGAGGCAAAACACATGCAGGATCTTCCTCCGAAGGAGGACTGGCCATGAAGCTACGCGACAGTGCATCAGCCTTAATATTTTTAGACCCAGCCCTATAGGTGACCAAAAAGTTGAATCTAGTAAAAAATAACGCCCATCGAGCTTCTCTCGGGTTTAGCCTCCGGGCAGATTCTAAGAAAACCAGATTCTTGTGGTCGGTAAGTACTGTTACCTGGTGCCTAGCCCCCTCCAGGAAGTGGCGCCACTCTTCAAACGCCCATTTAATGGCTAAGAGCTCGCAGTTGCCAATATCATAGTTAATTCTCAGTGGGCGAGAACTTCCTGGAGATGTAGGCACAGGGACGGAGATGGGTGAGGGACCTGGTACGCTGGGACAAGACAGCACCCACTCCCACCTCGGAGGTGTCAACCTCCACGATGAATGGCTCCATTTGGTTAGGCTGAATCAGCACAGGGGCCGAGATAAAGAACTTCTTAAGGACCTCAAAAGCCTGGACCTCCTCTGGAGGCCAGTGGAGGAGGTCAGCACCTTTGCGAGTAAGATCCGCAAGAGGCTTAGCGATGACCAAGAAGTTAGCAATAAATCTCCTGTAATAATTAGCAAACCCCAGGAAGCACTGTAACGCCTTCAGGGAGGCAGGTTGGACCCATTCAGCCACAGCCTGAACCTTGGCAGGGTCCATGCGGAATTCATGAGGAGTGAGGATTTGACCCAAAAATGGTATCTCCTGCACCCCAAACACACATTTTTCGCTTTTAGCAATCAGTTTGTTTTCCCGAAGGGCCTGGAGCACCTTCCTGACATGCTCAATGTGGGAGGACCAGTCCTTGGAAAACACAAGTATGTCATCAAGGTACACTACAAGAAATACCCCCAGGTAGTCTCTTAAAATCTCATTTATGAAATTCTGGAAGACCGCGGGAGAATTACACAACCCAAAGGGCATGACGAGGTATTCGAAATGACCTTCGGGCGGGTTAAACTCAGTCTTCCACTCATCCCCCTCTTTGATGCGGATAAGGTTATAAGCTCCCTATAGATCAAACTTAGAGAACCATTGGGCCCCCTGAACCTGATTGAAGAGATCAGGAATCAAAGGAAGGGGATACTGGTTCCTTACAGTGACCTTATTCAAGTTTCGGTAGTCAATGCACGGCCTAAGACCACCATCCTTCTTCCCTACGAAGAAGAAGCCAGCACCTACCGGAGAAGTAGAGGGGCGAATGTAACCTTTGGCCAGGCATTCCTGGATATACTCTCTCATGGCTTCACGTTCGGGACAAGAGAGATTAAATATCCTACCCTTAGGGAGCTTAGCTCCTGGTACCAAATCGATTGCGCAATCGAATTCTCTATGAGGAGGTAACACTTCGGAGGCCTTTTTAGAAAAAACATCAGCGAAGTCCTGAATAAACTCAGGTATAGTGTTTACCTCCTCAGGGAGAGAGATAAAATTAACAGAAAAACATGACGTCATGCATTCATTACCCCATTTGGTAAGATCCCCAGTTAGGCGCTGAAGTTCTTCCGGCTGCTTATTCTTACGCCTAGGACAGTTGTTCACTTGATGCTTGTCATCCCCACAGTAGAAGCACTCTCTACGTTGTTTGGGAGAGACAGAGGCCCCGAGTTGCATAGGTTCATCCGAGTTTTCCGTGGAAGAATGAAGCAACGGAACCTCGGGAGCCATCATGGGGGGTCAGAGGGGAGGGCACAAAAACGCTCCAGTCGTCGTTCCCTGAGACGTCGGTCAAGACGTACCGCTAAACCATAACCTGATCTAGGGAGTCAGAAGAGGGATAGCTAACTAACAGGTCTTTCAGGGCGTTCGACAGACCCAATCTAAACTGGCACCTCAAGGCAGGGTCATTCCACCGAGAAGCTACACACCACTTCCTAAAGTCAGAACAGTACTCCTCAACGGGTCTCTTACCCTGACGTAAGGTCACCAGCTGACTCTCGGCAAAGGCAGTCTTGTCAGTCTAGTCATATATGAGCCCGAGAGCGAAAAAAAAAACAGATCAACAGTGGAAAGTTCAGGGGCGTCAGGAGCCAAGGAGAAGGCCCATTCTTGGGACCCGTCCTGGAGCCGGGACATAATTATACCCACTCGCTGGCTCTCAGAACCTAAGGAGTGGGGCTTTAAACAGGAATAGAGCCTACAACTCTCCCGAAAGGAGAAAAAAGTATTCCGGTCCCCTGAGAACCGGTCAGGCAACTTGAGGTGGGGTTCAAGAGGTGAGGTGGGGGGGCACTACCAGGGTAGCATCATGCTGGTTGCCCTTCTGAGCCAGGGCTTGGACCTGTAGGGAGAGGCCCTGCATTTGCTGAGCCAGGGTCTCAAGGGGGTCCATAGTTGTGTCAGGGACCAGGGTGAAAAGGTATATCGGCCTGTGATTATGTAATGACGATGTAGGGAGACAGACAGGTGAGCCCTAATCTACCCGCCACTCAGTCCATGCCTACTTGCAACGGCCCGTCCTAGGCGACGGCGTACAACTGGGCGACGGTCCCTACGCTCAATAAGTGCACGACAGACAAACAGACAAGGGTACACAGAAGCTAAGGCAAATGGGGCAGTTGCCCACGGCAACACAGTGAGCAACAAGAGTAGTGAACGAGCCGAGTCAAACCAGGAGTGCACGAGGTACAAATCGCAGAGCAGGAGCGTAGTCTGTAAAGCCAGGGTCAAAAATGAAGCAAGGTCAATAATCATAGCAGGAGCAGCAGAGCCAGGAAACAGAAAAGAATCACAGGCAAAGGAGGAGCAGGAAATGCAGGTATAAATAGACAGAAGGCGGGAGCTAGCTCCGTCTGGCAAGGCTGTGATAAGCTCTCCCACTCCTCAGCCTCCCAGCCTGACTGGCAGAAGATCGTGTCACTCTCTCAGACTTAGGAGCAGGTGCAGACTGATTACCCACGGGAGTCGACACAGAAAATGTGTCTGGCAGATCCTTTACATAGGGAAGGGGAAAAGTCCTCCAGGTGACACATTATATCCAGGCTACATACAAACAATATAAGGGGGGACAACAGGTAAATTTCGCTGTACCCACAGGGCCACCAGCAGGTCAGATACAAGAGCCACTCACCGCTCCTTGACATGATCAGTGGAATTTTTCAGCGAGCTATGGATGATTGGATGACCGTTTCGCCCAAAAAACAAAATTGCGTCTACAACTTTGAAAACGCAGTCAGAGATTCGGCCCAAGGAGCATTCTTCCATGTTCCGGAAGGCAGTAGGGAGGAATCTCACCCAGCATAGCAACGGGTAGCGTGCTGGGGTATAACAAAAATGTCCGCCATTACTGGCTCTAGGCTACAGTTCCTTTGGCTGGATGTACAGGCCACACACTTCCGAAAATTTATTCCGGGGATCCGACCCTCTGACTAGGCCCCGATAATCCGGATGTTCGGAACTGGGCATAAAAGATTCCAAAGTGCTCCCCTAGTTAGCGGGAACACAGTATATTAGTAAATATTACCTCTGCTGGTTTCGGGAGAGAAAATGGACAAGGATAGCGGACGCAGCCAGCAGAGTACTCATAGCAACACGTCCTCTCCCGCCAGAGTCTTTGCCACGCCCCTTAACAATGTTATCTAACTTTCCAATGTATGAACCGGAGTATAAGAGTTTGGACATGTTCCATTTGAAATGTGGCAGATTGGACAACAGTAACATTAAATTTACCAGTTACAGGGAAACCTCTTTAATTAGAGAAGTTTATTATGGTTATTTCCACCTTAGGCCTCATTCACATCATGTTTAGGCCCCTCTGTCGGGAGGTATACGTCAGGAAGACCCCCGATGTATACCTCCGACAAAAGACCCAAACGTATCCCACTGTATGGAATACAGTGGGATATGTCATCCGAGGACCGGCCCTGGGGAAACTCCTGAAGTCACTGTCCATATATGGACAGTGACATGAGGAGGAGTGCTGGAGTCCCTGGGCAGAGCGCTAGATGATGCTCTGCTTGGGGACTGCAGCGATAGGAAACTCCTGATGTCACTGTCCACATATGGTCAGTGACGTCAGAAGCTTTCTCAGGGCCGGAGTCCAGGGACAAAGCATCTACTAGCTCTCTGCTCAGGGACTCCAGCGCTGTGGAAGCTCCTGAATTCACTGTCCATATATGTGACAGTGACACCAGAAGTTTCTTATTGCTGTAGTCCAGAGAAAAGCATCAGCTAGCGCTCTATCCCAGGGCTCCAGCACTGCTCCTGGCGTCACTGTCAATAAATGGCTTATATACACTGTAGCAGTGTGGCTACTAAGCGGCAGGATTTGGGCCCAGAATTACATATTTAAAAGGAATGTTACAAGAGAAAGTGTCCTTTCTCCTTACTTATTGGGCAAGAACCTGGAAAAAGGGAAATATGGGTAGCTGGAGTGGTAAAGAAAAGTAAAAGTTCCACTCCGTCTTCAGGGCAGTCCAGGGTTTGAGCTGCCTTAGGAGTCTCATTAGCTGCCAGCTGAGAAGGCTCCTTTAATAAAGGTGTGATCTGTGTGTGCCAGCCTGTGGGAGTCAAAAGTTCTGGTAAGAACATGTGTTTCTTGTGAGGTGCTGGGCAGAAGGCCTTTCACCCTGATAGCTAGGGAAGCTATATGTTTAGTTAGAGGCTGGACGGCCTAGGGTTTATTTTGAACTGTTTTGTAAAACCGCTTTTCATGCATGAAGATAATAAAGCTGGTTGCGGCCAGTTTCATACCGAATCCATTGTGTTGGAGTGAAAATTCTTACGTTTGACAACCATCTTACACTGGAGATGGCGATCCTGTCAGCTAACTTATCCCAAGTTCTCACAACACTTATGGCTTATCCACAGGATAAATGTCTAATTGGTGCGGGTACCAGCTATAGGTTATGGCGAACGCTGTAAAAAATAAAATACAAAATAATGCCAGAACTGCTGTTTTCTGTTCATCTTACCTTAAAAAAAAATTTGATAAAAAGTGGTCAAAAAGTCGCATGTACTCCAAAATGGCACTGATCGAAACTACAAGTCGTCCCGCAAAAAATAAAAGCTCTCATACAGCTGCATACAGCTCTTCAAATATGGAGACACAAAAACACATAAATTTGAAAAAAACAAAAGTGTTTTTACTGTGTAAAAGTAGTAATACATAAGAAAACCATATAAATTTGGTATCGTCACAATCGTAACGACCCACTGAATAAAGTTATTATGTTATTTATATCACACGGTAAACGGCGTAAATTAAAGATGCAAAAAAGTGTCACCTTTGCTGTTTTTTTTCTTTTATGCTCCAAAAAAAGTTAATAACAGTTAATCAATAAATTATATGTACCGCAAAATGGTGTTATTAAAAAATACAACTTGTGCCGCAAAAAACAAGTCCTTATACAGCTATGTCCACACAAAAATAAAAAAGTTATAGCTCTTGGAATGCGACGATGGAAAAACTTAAAAAAATAGATGGGTCATCACGGTTTAAAATAGGCTGGTCACTAAGGGGTTAGGGAGTTAAAACTACCTAACAGGTTCCCATTAAATATACAATGAATTGAAAACAATTCCATCTGCCTAGCAATTTTGTTATTATAAATATATGCTATATAATTAAAGCACCAAAACCCAGCTCTGACATACAGTGAAGGAAATAAGTATTTGATCCCTTGCTGATTTTGTACGTTTGCCCACTGTCAAAGTCATGAACAGTCTAGAATTTTTAGGCTAGGTTAATTTTACCAGTGAGAGATAGATTATATTTTAAAAAAAAAAGAAAATCACATAGTCAAAATTATATATATTTATTTGCATTGTGCACAGCATTTGATCCCCTACCAACCATTAAGAGTTCAGCCTCCTCCAGACCCGTTACACGCTCCAAATCAACTTGGTGCCTGCATTAAAGACAGCGGTCTTAAATGGTCACCTGTATAAAAGACTCCTGTCCACAGACACAATTAATCAGTCTGACTCTAACCTCTACAACATGGGTAAGACCAAAGAGCTTTCTAAGGATGTCAGGGACAAGATCATAGACCTGCACAAGGCTGGAATGGGCTACAAAACCATAAGTAAGACGCTGGGTGAGAAGGAGACAACTGTTGGTGCAATAGTAAGAAAATGGAAGACATACAAAATGACTGTCAATCGACATCGATCTGGGGCTCCATGCAAAATCTCACCTCGTGGGGTATCCTTGATCCTGAGGAAGGTGAGAGCTCAGCCGAAAACTACACGGGGGGAACTTGTTAATGATCTCAAGGCAGCTGGGACCACAGTCACCAAGAAAACCATTGGTAACACATTACGCCGTAATGGATTAAAATCCTGCAGTGCCCGCAAGGTCCCCCTGCTCAAGAAGGCACATGTACATGTAAAGGCCCGTCTGAAGTTTGCAAATGAACATCTGGATGATTCTGAGAGTGATTGGGAGAAGGTGCTGTGGACAGATGAGACTAAAATTGAGCTCTTTGGCATTAACTCAACTCGCCGTGTTTGGAGGAAGAGAAATGCTGCCTATGACCCAAAGAACACCATCCCCACTGTCAAGCATGGAAGTGGAAACATTATGTTTTGGGGGTGTTTCTCTGCTAAGGGCACAGGACTACTTCACC